>NW_016830546.1:108471-120940 GCF_001698545.2 Rhinopithecus bieti
CCTCAAAAAAAAAAAAAGTTTCTTTTCATAAAGTTCTGTTGATGATGAATTGTTTCAGCTATTATATCTCTGAAAAGTCTTTTATTTCACCTTTGTCTTTTTAAAATAGAGATAAAATTCACATACTATAACATTTGTATTTTAAAGTTTACAATTCATTGGTTTTTAGAATATTCAGTTATGAAACTATCATGACTAATTCCAGAGCATCCTCATACCTCCAAAAAGAGATTCCATACCCATTAGCAGTCATTTCTCATTCTGTACTTCCAAGAAAGGCAGGGTGTCATGAGCTTAGTGTGTATATGTAGTAGGGTTGTTATGTGCATGATTCCAGAATAATATGTTGCAATGGATGACAGTTTCCAAAACTTGGAGGCCCATCAGAATCACTTGTGGACCTTGTTTAAAAAATAGAATTAGAGGCATTACATCGGTTCTTAAATAGGATATCATCAGAGTATAGCCAAAGAATCTTTATTTTTACCACGTTGTCCAGGATTCTGCTGTGCAGGTAGTCTAGCATTTGGTGAGGTGCAGCCAGAAGAGCCATGTGGATCTATTCTGCTCCTCATTCGTACTTCATATGGGCACAGACCCAGTAGGAAGCAAAAAAAGATTGTCTGAAGAAGCTGGGGTGGTGCTCACCTAGGGAAGGGACTTTCCAGCCTGGCACTGCCTCTGAGAAAGCTAGGGGGAACATGGCAGGGAAGAGGAAGGGGCTGTGCTTCTTCCTCTCCTAAAATCACAGGTTCTCTGTCTCACTCAAAACATCCTGTTGTCCCTTGCCCTTGGTCATGCCATCCAGGAGGCCACTTGTTAGTGTCAGATGGTGTCCACAGCACCTTCAGGTCCCATCCTTGCCTACCTTTTCTAGATTCAGGAAGCTCTTTCTAGTATAGACTCTAAGCCCCTACCTGTGGCCTAGAGCCTTCAGTGGTTGAGCAGCCTCAGAGAGATGTTCCATCCTGGAGATGTTGGGGCCTCCATGCTTGGTCCTGTGGCTTAGAAACAAAGTTAGGAGCCCTGAAGGAAAGGAGGGAAGCTTTGCTGGAGGTGGCAACCTTGCTGGACGAAAAACTAGGTCGGAAAACAGCTGCCCTGAGAACAAGAATGGGATAGTGAGTCTCTGCCCACACTCTGGTCTGTGGGTGAACCTGGAAGCTTGAGAGGGAGGCACTGAGGTAGCCTAGAAGAGAGTGAGCCACACATGACTTCAGCCCTACCTGTGATGATGGATTCAGATTTAACACTCTATCATGAGACTGAGATCCTGGAAGAGGAACTGTGCTTATTCACATCTACCTCAGCCACAGTGTTAGCAGGCCCACTATCTCTCTAGGACAGGCACCTCGGCCAGTTCTGGAGTAGACATCCTAGGTTTGGGTGTTGCAAGAGTCTGGAAATCCCCGCATTGGAAAGGACCACATTCCCTTCAGCCTCAGGGCCTGTTTGCTCTTGCCTGGTAGAGTTTCCAGGGCAGCAGATGCTCCCAGCTTGGCAGGTAAGAGCCACAGAGGGGTATGGTGGGAATTTCAGCTCAAGGGCTGGGCTACTTCTGCAACAGAATTTGGAGTGGGCTGGGCCCTATAGGCCTGTATATCCGACAAGGATCACAGGGTCTGGGAGCATGGCTGCTCCTGGGTTGCCAGGTGAGCATTGAGTCTTCCAGGAACAAGATGCCCCATGGACTGTGCAGCTGTTATTGAAAGAGCTCCTAAGCTCCTGCGGGTATATAGGACACATATGTGTGTGCCTAGCATAGATATATGTATTCCTCAATGTGTAGCTACCTAGGGTTACAGTTAGAGTTAGAATTATGCTTAGATTGTTTATCAATTATGCATTGATGTTATGGTTCCAGTTTGGAGTGAGGTAGTGGTAAGGATAGGGTGGGAATCATGGTGATGTTAAAGTAGGGTTTGGAACTGGTTTTGTGGTTCCTGTTGATAGAAGTTGGTGTATCTTAGATAAGGAAGGTGTTAGGGTTGGAGTAAGGCACTGCTGGCATTTAGAATTTAGCCAAGGAGATAAATTTCGTGTTGGAGGCTGATTTTAAGCTTTCAAGATAGTGTGGAGAGGGATTCAGGCTTATGCATAACCTGTGGTGTTAATCTTGCATAGATGACAGGTTGTTTGCTGTTTCTGGGCCCTCCACAGGTCATGGGTACAGAGTGGTCACTATGGCCATGGTCCAGCTAGGGGAGGTAGGCATTAAGCTGCTGGGGAGAGAGCGCATCAGTTTTGTATCTCAAACTTTTTTGGCCATGTAAACATTTTGGATCACAGTGACTAGCATTACCTGTCTGAGGTACAGTTGTTCCTTCTTATTTGAAAAACTATGATTTAAAAGTTTCTTTGGGAATGGGGTTGGAGTTGGGTTTAGAGGTATGGTCGATAGGGGTGGAATTGTGGTTAACATAAAGTTCAGGCTAGAGCTACATATGAGATCATGTCTTGTGTAAGGGTTTTGTAACTGGGGAACCAGGACCTGATTCTTCATGGTTTCCCGATGATAACCTGGACTAAGTGTGTCTGTCTGGTTTGTTCTTTCCTTGTGTCTGTTAACTCAGAGTCTGAGAGTCAGGACCCTGCAAGGATGGAGCCAAAAGTAAATTGGGGGCCCTCGGGGTGATGGGTGTGTAGGCGAAGGATGAGGCTGCTGAAGAGGGCAGTGGACTCTCTTCCTGACCCTGATATTCTTTAAGAGAACATGGCCACATTGTTGAGACCAGGGGTATGCACGTGAATCCATAACTATCCTATTAAAGACAAGCAATGGGACAGAAGTGACAAACCAGAGTTTAAAGGAGAGATGAGCCTAGTCTGAGGTAGCCTAGAGGATTTATGGAGGAGAGGGGCTTTGCAGAATGGATTTGTACTGCATTTGTGTCTATGGGTCTGTAAGATGGGCTGTCTGTTGTGTGTGCAAAACTGTCTTTGTGTCTCTGTGTTTGTGCCTGTGTTTGCTCGAGCATGTCTGATGCAGGGTGTTCATGAATCTGTGAACACCCAAGGACTCACGAACACCTAAATCCAAGTTCATGAGTCCAAGAACACCCAAGTCATGTCCAAGGAAGACATAAGTGTGTCTTTCTTGATATGTCTGGGCTTACTCTGAACTCTTAGGTTGGTGCAAAAGTAATAGTGGTTTTTGCCATTATGGCAAAACCATATGTGTGTCATTCTGCCCTGGCCCCACACTGTATCTTTCCCCTCTCCCCTGACACACACTTGCTGCTAGCACAATTTACTGCAAGGGGGGCTTCCCATGGGTCAGTCTGCCTGCCCATGTGTCAGTCTGGATTCCCATGGGTCAGTCTGCCTGCCCAGGGACCTGCCCCTGTGGCCTTTGTATTAGCCCTGACCTTGGAATTGACACACTCTGGAAATTCCCTAGTATGCTGCTTGCCTGGCCATGGACCAGGCAAGAACACGAGAGAAGTTTATAGTGGAGGAGAGGGACAAGGCAGGAAAGGGGGGCAGTTGGCAGCACCCACCCCTCCTTCTGGAAACCGATCTCACTGGCCCCTTCCCAGGCCCCCCTCTCCCTCCCCATGCTTTCCCAGAGTCCTGGCCTCACTGTCTTCGGGCATGAGAATGCACAGACCTCTGCAAGCCTGGTCAGCCCTGTGAGGCATCTGCTCCTTTGTGTCCCCAAGCACTTTACATGCCTGCATTGTGCTTACCTCTCATATTCCCACCTGAGCTCAAGGAAGTTCTCCCTTCTCTCCTGTCCCTGCAGTGGACACAGAGGCCATTCTGGCCCTTCCATCTATGACAGTCCTGGCCTAGACCATGGGCTCCAGAGGCCAGGTAGAGCATTCGGCCCTGGTTGGCTGGTTAAACAGCAGAGGCTCAGCCACCTTCTACATGGTGCAGGAAGCAGTGTCTCCATGGGGTCTATTCCTGTGTTCATCCTGTGTCCCTTACCCTCCCTGCCTGGGCTGCAGTGAGCAGGTACAGAAGTGAAGCATCCATGATCCCTGCCCTCAACAACCCAGCACTGAACAAAAATGATGTGCGGAGAAGCCACCCTCCTCCCACTGCTGGTGGTCGGTTTCCTGAAATTCCCTCTAGCCAATTCTGAAGTCCCTTCTGGAAAGCCCAAGAGAAGAGCTCTAGAAGGTCAGGGCCCTTCACCATGACATGATGTTACCTGAGTGTGCCGAAGGTGAACCCAAAGATCCTAGGCAATCACTGATATATTCCTAGCATCTACCCCCAAATCTGAAGTAGTAAATTCTTGAGTTTATACCCTTCATGTGACTTTTGCTTCTTGCCTCTCTTCACCCTGGGGAAGATAGAACATGGATTTGTGCAGGGATTATGGGATGAGCAAGGCTTCACCCACCATCAGCATTCCACATAAGTCATAGGCTATGACTTCGATTTCTCTTAGCTCTTGACTTTGCCAAGAACTCAGAATCCTGAAGCTATCAGTTTCAGCTCATTTCTCTGCCCCTGGGACTTCTGTCAGCAGCATGAGCCCATGCTGGCCTCAAGCAGGTAGGAACCTGCAGGGAACCATGGAAAGGACCCGCTCCACCCTAAACCAGGATGTGTGCATGCTAACCCCTGGCTCCCTACCTGATGCTGCTGTGACCCTTCTGAGTCAATTCACTTCATTCTGGGCCTCCCTCTATTCTCCTAGCTGTGTGGCTGCCTGCCCCGCTCCCACCAGGGAGGGAGGATGTGCCTGTCACAAGACCTCCTTTGCTCTTTGGGGATGCTTTAGAAAAACACCTGTTGAATGTTAGTTCAGCAGGCCTGAACTTTGTGCTTCTCCGTCCTGGAGACCATCCATGGGCTGGGCCCCCACCCCTTAGGCACAGAATCAGCATTCAGAGCAGGGACACATGCATGTTTCTTCCCATCCTGGATCTTCTGTATTCAAGCAGTAGACACATTGTGCTAAATGCTGGGGTCCTATCAGAGGAAGCAAGTCGTGCCACCTTCTCCTCCTGATGATGGGATGGTGAGTGATCTTGGGTTTCCTTAGGAACCAGGAACATCCCACTGTCCCTCAAAACATGTCATAAAGAAGTCACAGTACTTCTTGCCCTTTGTCTAGCTCTTGGCTCCTCTGTGGTAGGTCAGAAGGGGAATGCGGAGGTGCCATCTCCTGAGGGATAATAGCTGTCCAAAATTGATGTCCCTCCCATCTTCTCAGGGCAGCCTATTTGTCTTCCTGTTTCCCTGTCCTCTCCTCCCATCCATATAACCTCCTTGATCCCTCATCTCACTGAGCACTGGGATGCCACCCTTGCCCTATTTCTCCATCTCCAGCCTCATGCTCTTGCTCAGCCTCCATGCATTTAGAGCTTTTTCTGTGATCTCTCTTGCTGGTACAGTCTTCCAAGAGCGCCTGCTGCACAGATATCATCAGCAACTTTTAACCACCTTTCCCCACCCACCTACCACTCACACTGCCACCAACTGCTTGGGCCCTAATAAAAACTTTCCATAGTAACTTCCAGAATCCCTCTCTACCTCCTGCTTTCTAGCTTTGGCTCTGCATGCCATTCTCCCTTCCCACAGCCATGCCCCCTTCCCAGCTTCTCACTCGTCCCTCTGGGTCTGTGCCCACACTCTTGTATATGTAAAATAAACCTTTTTCTTCCCTCATCCACAAAGTTCCCTCTCATTAACAATGCCTTCTATCTACCACCAGTGTCTGTACTTTTAACCAAAGCCAGCCCCTTGACTTGGGAATTCACTTCTATTCTGTGTCCTCTACAACAGGGCATTGCTCCAGTAGCTCTTCCCTCTTTTCTTCATCAGTTTATCCCTTTCAACTGAATCTTTCCCATTAACATCCAACGTGCTATGTATCTCATATTTTTCAAAAACTCTCTCTGAATCCCATGTTCTCTTTCTGCTAGTTCCTCATTTTTCTGCACCTCTCTGGAACAAACCTCCTTGAATACATGATTATACTTGCTATCACCAATTGCTCTCCTTCCATTGTATCTTGAATCCACTCCCGTCACACCTTCATCACTCATCTAATTCTGTTTTTCTTAATGTCACAGAGGATCTCTATGTTTCTAAATTGAATGCCGTTCATCTTACTTGGCTAGTTGGCAACTGGTTATGCAATTGATCACTTTCTCTTTGAAATACTTTCCTCTCTTTGCTTTCAGTACACCACACTCTTCTGTTTTTCTTCCTACCTCACTGGCTAATACTTCTTCGTTCCTCTACTTACTGGTTCCTCCTTTTATTCCCAGTTAACTTTAGAGTGTCCTAGCCCAGTCTTTAGATCTCTCCATTTACACTTAGTTCCATGGTGATGTTATCCAGTTGCATGGTTTTATCTATATCTATATCTATATCTATATCTATATCTATATCTATATCTATATCTATATCTATATCTATCTGTCTGTTATCTGCAACCAGGACCCTCCCTGAGGACCATCAGGCTTGCTTCTGTGTTGAAGATAGACTGTTGGGGATATGGTATCAGGATAAAAGGGGGACCTTATGATGTGACTGCAGTAATGGTAGCAGTAGAGAGGGTGAGAAGTGGTCATGTTCTGGATGGATTTTTGAAGTAAAGACAACAGGATTTACTGATGGAACGGATGTGGACTGTTAGGGAAAAAAATTCAAGAATGACACTATTGTTTTTGTCCTGAATTACTGGAAAGATGGAATTGTCCTTAACTAATGTGAGAAATACCATGATTAGAGCAGATTTGGTGTGTGTAAATGGATGATGATGGTGGGTGGGCAGGGAATCAAGAGTTCATTTTTATATAGGTTGAGATGAATATTTGATATCCAAATATATATGTTGATTAGGCAATTTGAACCTATGAGACTATCTACCTCATGAGATGATGAGCTCCTCTGGGGCAAGGCTTGTGTCTTGTTTGTTGTGTTTGGCATAGTACTTGGCACATAGTGAGTAAGTACTCCAATATTTTGATTGTTGAATGTGAGATGTTTTTCAAAGTATTTTTATTGTGACCGTCTGGGATCCTCCTGACCAGCTAATTACTTCCTCCTGTGGCACAACCTCACACCTTATAGCACTCATCACAAAGATGTAATGCTTTCTCTGCCTCCCCAGCACAGACTTGGATTCAACTAATATAAGGTATTACTATGCATTAGCTACTTTCTTAGGCCCTGGGGTAATGAGGCATATTTTAACCATTCAGGCAAGTTAAGAATGAGAAACTGAACTACAAGGAGAGTCAGTAAAAATAGAGGAAAGGGGGCTAACTTGAGAGTCATCAAGATTAGAACTCAGTGACTGTCTTGATGTATGAACTGAGCAAAAAAGTGAATGTATAGTGATAACATTCCCTGACTTTGGAAATCAATTTGGTGAGGTAGAGGTTTTGAATTAATTTGCATTGTCTTTGTAACAAGATAGAGTTTTGTGTCAGTTGTTGAATATACAGTTTGGAGCTCAGGGGAAAGACTGGGTCAGAAATGTGGCTTTGAGAATCACCAGTACATTAACAGTAATTGAGGTTTGGGGTATGGATGTATAATTATCCCCCTTTTCCAGATAAAGAAACTGGGGCTCAGAAATGTTAAGTAACTCGTCAAATATCTGAGCTAGAATTCTAAACTTCATTTTTCCCCACATTCCATTCTTGTGACTTTGACCTTAAAATCTGCATTCTCCCTGCAGGGTCAGACATTTGTCCTAAAAGTTACAAAAACACTTGCTCAAGAATTTTGTAATATTTTCTCTGTGCTGTTTTATTGCCCTTTGTTCATGTTTATCATTTTGCCCTAAAATCATTCTTTGGTCACTTCAGCCAGAAATTTCCTTCCAGAGGGAAGGGGGTGACCCAAATCTTTTACTCATGTTTAACCTATTGAGTGGAGCAAGCACAACCTTGAGCTATGCTGTTCTGCCATGGTTCCTTAAGAGGTCAGGGGTTCCAGGGAGACTAGTGCCTACCTTAACCCAAGTAACTGGAGAAGGAAGGACAAGGTCCCCTTAGGTCTCCTTAGAGGGTCCAGGGAATATGAGTATGATGGCCCTTATTAAGAGGCTTGATGTGTGACCAGGATTACCAAAGCTGCCTTTGGTGGTGGATCACTCACCCAGTGATGGTGCTGAGATCGGAGTGGGAGGCTCAACTGAAAAGGTAGCATGAAAGAACTCTAGGAATGTCTTGGTATGGCAAGCTACACTGAGAGAGCTCCCAAAGCAGGTCTGTAGGAGGGACTTTGTTTAATCTGTGTGTGAGGGAGAATGTGAATAGGATATCATTTGGAGGGGCTTACATTTCTTAGCAGCTCCTTACAGATCTCAGCTTGCCACTCAACCTCCCTCTTGGACTTCTTCATTTCTTTCCAAAGGTTTCAGAGAATTCCACATAATATTTCAATTAATAATAACTATGTATTTCCCTGAATAGCAAAATATTGGACATTCCTAGAGGGAGGCAAAAGGGCCAGAGTCCCATCACCTCAGTTATGAGCAGCTGATCTCGTTGTTAGACTCATGTGTGGCATTAAATTCTAGATTTGTGGTCACTTTCTGTGTTAACTTTCCAAAAGCCTTGTCTTCTTTTGACAGCCAAGGTGATTGACTTTGGTGTTTTCAGAAATGCAGTGGCACACAATGAAGAGATGTAGAAGGGTGAGCCATCCTTGACTGGAAAAAGTGTAGGAGTCACCCCCTGCGGGAAAGGCACCAGGTAGATCCTGGGAGGGGCTTCAGCTGACTGGGTGTCCACTGTTAGTTACTGTGAAGGTAAATTCAAGGAGCAAGGATCGTGGCAAAGAGGGTGGTAGAGAAGGACTCCAGGCACAGGTGGTATAGAAACAGTAGGGCTGGGTATAAGCTGCTGGCAGTAACTTGACAGGCTCACATATGTTTAGAAAATCTCTTATATTTGTGGTTCTTTCCCAGAAACTTCAGTGCTCAACTCCCTGCCCTTCATCACACTAAGGGCAAGCAGAACCAAGCTCAGTGATCCCTCCCCAAAGCACTTGGGCCTTGGGTTTGCCTCCTGGCTCTAGGCTCGTTTAGCACCAAGCAAACTGTCTTTTCTCCATTCTCATGCCCTGGTCAGGCATGAGAATCAGCTTTTGTCACAGACACTCAGACCTCCAACTACATGCCCCTGCTCCCTACCAACCCCTGGGCCTGTGGAACAAGCCCTTCTCCATTTTCTACTGTGATCTCATTCCAGGAGGCTTCCATTTCATGCAACTGAGAGGCAGTGGAGGTAGTAAACAGGCAGCAGGATTACAGCCGGCTCCAAGATGGCTTTTCTAAAAAGATCTTCCCAGTATAAACAGGGAGAAGTCAGAGGAGAGTCATTCATCTGGATCTGACATCTGTCATATTAGATATTGTGTTTTGATAAACACAAAAGCATCTCCTCAAGGAGGGAATACTGTGGCACTCCTCTAAAATGAACCATCTGAATGGTGGGTTAAAGCTCCTTCCCTAGACAGGAAGGTCTTTTTAGCCTCCCTCACACCTTCCCTTAACACAATACAGTGGAGATAAGGAGCAGACAGGCAACGTATTGCTAAGAAATATAGAGTGTATTTCTGGTGGCACCCTGCCCCACCAGCACATTTATGGAAACGACAGTACTGGTCCTCTGGAGGGCTGCAGCAGCTGGGGAGCCTATAAACTCTTTTTCATGGTTCTGTGTGTTCTCCTTGAGCAGACCAATGTTTCTATCTGAACTGAGGGTCAGGAGCTAGGGTGGGTGCCCTGGTTGGGGGGCACAAGCCTCTCGAGGACAGTGATGAGGGCAGTGGCGGAGGTGGCCCGGGGCTGAGGCAGAGCCAGCTTGTCTGGAGTGTAGCCACGGCTTGTTGTCTAGGGACTGGGGACCATCCAAGAAAGCTGGGCCCACCAGCTTCTCAGAAGGACAAGATTGGGCCTTGGAGTACCCTGTCAGCTTCTCTGTCTTACTTCTTCCCACAGCACTCTTGGCTGGAGCCAGGCTCTTTGCAACATTTTCTTTTCTGGTTTTGGCCACCTTCGCAGCAGCTGAGAACATGGAGTCCTCATGCCCTTTGCCTTTTGTCTTGGGGTTAATATGCTGCAGAAAAGATTTAATTTTATTTCTTAAGCTAGACTCTGGAAGGCTGGGCTTCATTTGTGTATGGGCTGGCATCACCTGCCCATGCAAAACCTGGCCTTGCAAAGTTTGGCCCAGAAAAGGCTTACCCTGAGTTGGTTGCCTCAGGAGAGGCTGACCCTGTGAAGCCTGGGGCACCACAGTCTGGGCATTCTCAGGAATTATCTCTGGTTCAAGGATGACATTTAGCTCGGTTTGATTGTCTTGAAGGTCATTGTCAGATTCTTTCTCCCCAGGGACTCGTGGAGGTAGCTGTGGGAGCTTAAACTGAGGGTGATGCTGGGAGCTGTGTTGACAGGGATCAGCAAGATGAAAGCTACGGCTCCATCGCCAGAAGCCTCGGGGTGTCTGGTTTGGAAGCCTCCCTGCTGGCCTCTGGTCTTCAGCAGGGGGTCTCTCTTCTCTGGTAGAGGAGTGCCCAAACCCCGTATCCCCTTCTCCATGGTCCCTGGCTGCTTTGGTTTCCTCTGGGTCCTCTCTCTTTCCTGCTAGCATGGGGACACAGGCTGGGTCTTTGCTCTTGCCAGGGCTTTGGGGCTCAGGGCCCCAGGGTTCCTCCATGCTGGGCTTGTTCACACTGGCCTCCACCTGAACACAAAGCATGTGGGCCTCTGTCATGTCCCCACTGGGTTGTGAGATCTTGGAGACCCAGTGGGCAGAATCCTTGAGTACTACTTTGGAACCAGATTGCCTTTGGTTCTGCTGCACTGCCTTCAAGTCATTGGCCAGCTGTTCTTTAAGGTGAACCCCTTCTGGATTAGGGGCAGGAAGAGTGTCTGGTGGGATGGGCAGTTCTTGGAGCAATGCCTCCCCTTGGTGGTTTAGACTTTCAAGAGACTTCTTTGTGGATATGTTCTCTGGTGCTGTAGCAGTTTGTTCCCTGGACTCCCTTGCCTTAATGGGAATTCCCCATTGTATCTCTAGGACCTTTTTTCTCAGGTGGAAGTTTAGTTTGGTCAAGATATGTGTCTGGAGTGAGTGGGGGCTAGCAGGATGTGTCTGGCTTTCTAGAGGCAGCATCTCCATTGTTCCTTTTACTGACACCGCAGACTGGAATTCTTTTGCAACATCTGTACAAGTCTCATTGTTGCCTTGAGGGCATGGCCCAAGGCTTATACACTGTTCTTCAAATGAAACCATCTGAGTCAGAGGCTCTGCTGGGATTTCCATAAGCGCAGGCACCATCTCTGTGATGACAGATTGGCTAGTGACTGCCGGGGCCAGGGCCCTGGAGAGCGCCACATAATACAGAGCAGGGAGCCCGGACAGGAAGGCCAGATACTTGTGCTGTAAAGTTGTCTCCAGTTTCTCGATGTCTTCCACGGACAAGACTCGGAGCAGCTTAGGGTGTTGAGTGACAGTACCTGGTAAGACCTGTTGCTGCTGATCAAGGGCCGTTGGCATCCAGGGCATAACTTTGTGATGTAGGTCTGGGTCACTTGCTGCCTGCAGTTCCAGAAGCTGGTTTTCTGGAATGCAGGGTAAAGGAGCCACTGCCAGGACCCCAGAAATTCTGCATTTCCAGGACCTATGTACACAGGCAGGGATCTTGCCCTGGTGGATCTGTCCACATTTGGAGTTGATGTGGTTCTGCAATATTGCCTTGGCCTGGGTTAACAAGTGTGGCATGAGGATGGACACTGAGGCCACAGTGGGTGACAGCACAGCACAAGCCCCTTTGGCCTCTAGGGCTACAGGCTGGGGGATGCTCACATTGGCTAGGGCTGGGCTGCTGTAGGACACAGTCTGTTGGTTAGTGGAGGTAAGGAGCAGCTGGATGGACTGCTGGATCTTCTGAGGCAGGCCCCAGCGATGGTGAATCAACTGTTTCTGGATGTGGAATTCCAGCAGCTTCCGGGCATGCTCCAGGAAGAAGAGTAGCTCCCTGGTGAGCACTGAGATGGACTTCCCTGGCTGGGAAGTTGTCATGGTCTCAGGAGACTGAGCTTTGCCACAGGGCTCATGCTGCATGAGGCACTGGGTGTGCTGAGACCTCTGGAGGGCAGTTGGCCAGCCCCACTGAAGCTGGAGTTGCCTCTGTAGCAGGTGCCACTCCAAGGCTTCACACTCGGCCAGAGTCAGAAATGGGACATTGATCTGAGCTTGTTGATGGCCAGATGGAGACACCCAATTTGGGGAAAGTGGGGAAGAGCATGGGGCTGACTGGGATGAAGTTTTAGGGAGCAGTTGGGGGAGGGAGAGTTTGTTGAAGAGAAAAGCATCCTTCAAAGGGGGCTTGGGCACATTTTCATTCTTGGGGAGGCCTTGAGAGCCCATGAAAGTGGCAACCAGGGACTCACTGTGCAGAGAAGGGAGCCCACAGAATAGCTGGCTGTATTTCTGCTGGAGATCACTCCCTGAGTCATTATCTTGTCCCCCAGACAGTG
>NW_016830546.1:121564-170384 GCF_001698545.2 Rhinopithecus bieti
AGATGGGGGTCACGTAGGGCTTTAAGGGCTGGAGAGGGCAAGGCTAGAGCCATAGGGTTTGGGCTTTGCTGACAGTGGTGTCTTTGTTCTGGGTTCATGGTGGACCATTCAGAAACCCAGAAGGTCTGGATGGGCTGGCCAGCCACACATGAATACCAGGTCTGTAGGGAAATGGTCTGAAATCTATGAAGAGAGACCTGAGAAGTATTATTCAGGTTGAAAGAAACTGGCTGGTCATTTCCAGGTTGGTAATACAATGGTGGGTTTGGCATAAGCTGCCTCAGGGACTCCTCCACACGTCTGGGGAGCCCCCACCTCTGGAAATGCATCCATTTTTTAACATGTACCTCAAGAAGCCTCAGCACTTCAGGACTGAGAAATGGCAGGTGGGCAGGGAGGACCATATGCAAGGCCATCGGATGCGTTGGGTTCAGGGTTTCTGGGTTCAGGGACAGCAAGGAGACCTGGGAATTCAAGTGATGCTGGCCTTGGTTCCCCTGGACAAAGCTGGGGTTGCTCTGCATCATCTCCTCCTGGTTCAGTGGAACCCTTGGCTCCTCAAGCCTTGAAGAAGCTGTGGTATTTGGGCCTGTGAGTACATCTGGCACTTCAAATTCCTGCCCTAGCTGGAGGTGATCAGCCCAGTAATCTTGTATGCCATCTGCATACGTTGACTGGGCAGCTGACTGGGTTAAAGATTCCTCATCTGTTAATTGTGACAGTGTTGGGGTTACAGATGCCAGTGAAAGTTCTCTGGTGTTTCTAGAATGGAGCTCTAGACTCTGCTCAAAGGATACACTAGACACAGACAAGATCTCTAGGCAAGAGGAGACTTGTGATGGACTCCTCGATAAAGTTGGGGAGATCTGGTCATTCTCACCCACCAGCAATTGCTGAATCTCCAGAGCCATGGCATTGCAGATTTGGCAACAGAGATCTGTACATAGGATTCGCCGCAGACTTCCCTCCGGGGGAAGCCAGCCCAGGCTGGAAAGGGAAACATGGCAAACATTAATGATGGAGCGACATCTACCTTCTTGGAAGAGTGTGGGCTAGGGTTGGTGTTGCCCTTCCCTAGTCCTGCAAGTCTAGAAGCCTATACCTCCTTCATGTCTACTCCTCTACTTTGCTTCTTAAGAAAATGGCATTTGGTAAGGTATGGTGGGCTGGGGGTTAGGGCTTGTTGGACAAGGCCTCAGAAAACCCACAGAAGGGCACGGCCCTCAGAGAAGACTGGGAGCTGAGTTCTGTGTTGGCCTTGTTGAGAAGCTGAACTAGGAGAAAGGAACCAAGCATGTGGAAGAGTCAGTTGGTTAGCTTATGGGGCATAACCAGGAATATCACAAGGCAGAACTGTCTTGCAGTCTCATTTGAGGCTAAGAAACCCAAAGCCTAGTTTTCAGTACATCTAAACTGTGGAAAATGAGGTTTATGTGGTACTTATGCATTCTGGGGACTATGAGATATCCCTGATGATGTACCCAACATCTCCTGGGAATCAATCTTTTTCTCTAGAAATCTTAAGAGGATAAGATGATAGGCTCCTGTCTTAGGGCTGTGTTAGAAACTGGACTCCCTGAATATAGAACTAAAGGAGGTAATATCATCAGGGTTCATCTTGCTCAGCTGAGTCTGCCCATGTAAGGGTGTAACTGTAAAGAGAATGCGACATGGGTGACTTCCTCATGCAAAATCCATTCTCTTGATTGGATAACGTATCTCAGAACTGAGTAGAACCCCATATAATGTCTTTTATGAATAACGTACTAGTAAAATCCTGAATTTCAGAATTACTGTGACCCTATCCCAAATCAGTATTGGGTGACTCTCCTCCTGAGATGATTATGCCTTTACAACCCTCTCAACTAGTGAACCAGCCTCCATCGTGTATATCTCCCTCCCAGCCATTTTTCCATCTCCTCAGTCCTGCCCCAGGCTAAACGAAAAAATCACCACAGGCCAGGCTGGTGTTTAGAGACTACAAATAGCAATAGATCACCTTTTCATGACAGAGAGCAGCTCTTGTGGCTTCTCAGCTTCTTCCTGAGAAAGTCTCCTAGCTGAGGAACCAGAAGCCATTGTTATAGTAGTCAGTGGCATGGTAGAGTTTTCAGAGTAGCTATAGGAGATTGGAGGCCTTTGACTCTCAGCAAGAAGACACTGAGAACCCTAATTATAAATGCTTTAAGGCCTTTCTGTGCACAGTGTAATGAATCATGACTTGTTCTCCTGTGCCCATTTTTATTTGACCTTAACAACCATACCGTGAGTGAGAGAATCATCAGATGCCCATGTTATGGCAAACAAGACTGACAGATGAAGTGACTTGCACAGGTTTTAAAACTAGTAAATGACACAGCTAAGGACATCTGCACTATTTCCTCAATTCTTTATTCCCATGGGAATAATGTAGCGACTTTTGGAATGTTTCCGAGGTAAGATTTCCCACCCATGGAAGTTTCAGTATGGGGAACTGGAGTCTTCAGTGGCAGAGCACCTGGCTCCTGGCTCCAGGGGTTATAGAGGGACAGGATTCATGGGAAACACCCACAGTGGAAGGGAGTCAGAGGAGAGATTGGGACTTTACCTGTTGATGCTGCATCTCTAGCTCTTTGCCTGACTTTTTGGTGACGCTTAAAAGACAAAAACATTAGAATGTGAAGCTGGAACACCATTTTCTTTCTCATGTCCAAAATGAGACTTACATACATTTTCCACTCCCTTTCTGTATATCTATCTGTGTTTTGTACACTCTCCTGGATTTTCTCTGCCTATTCCAGCTTTTTACCCCATTTTCCTTCTCTGCTTATTTCTGATTCACCTGGAGGATTTTCCATATTCTATACCTCCCATCTGATTCCCAGATAAGTCCTGCTGGATGCTGACGATGAAGCAAGAGAAAGGATGGTACAGATCAAAGAGTATGTGGTTCTAATACCCAAAGACCGGTTTATAAACACCTTAAAGGGCCACCAACCAAAAAAGTGCCCCCATATTGTGAGGTCTTCTGAGATCCAGTGAGATAGATCCCATATCATCTAGGTCTCTATTCAAGTCAAATGGAAAGCTTCTTGGCTTTTCAATTAGAGTATGGTTCAGGGAAGACCTGATAAGGAATTACTTTTAGGATCTGAGAAGGAAAAGACTGTATAAAAGTAACTAAAGGTATGGCATAAAACTTGGAGGAGAGGGGCAGTGGGGTCAATAAGGAAGGACTCTGGAGCTTAAAAGCATATTATCTGAGGCTTAATTAGTTCAGTTGGAATCATAGTGTTGCCCTACCCGGCAGCAGCTCCTTTTAGCTTCCAAGTTCAATTCATGGTGGCTCCTTTTCACTTGCCAGATGATTAGAATAATGATGAAGATGGAGCCATAGGTGTATAAGGGATATCCAACATCCCACAGAACAAAAGTAGGACTCAACATGGTCTAAACCTCATTAGCATGAGATCAGCCATCCCTATATCTGGGCATTCAGAGTTCTGGTGCCTAATGACTCCCAGTGCTAGGCCTTGTCATGTCCACCTCACAGAGGATGGAACTAGGCCACCAGACTGCATCACAAAGCCCTCCTATTTCATAAGGCACCTGTAGTAGGGAAACTCATGTGGTGATTCAGTCTGTAGATGAGGGTGTTTTGAGCCTGGGACTGAAGGTGCCACAAGCAGTGTCTATTTCCTAGTCTGTCTTCACTCTCCACTCCCTATACCAGCCTGATGGCTCGGCTCTCTCCTTCACAACTGTATGGTCACCTGTCCTCAGAAAACTGAGTGATTTGGCATAGGGGCACCTTATGAGAAGGGGTGGTTAGGCCAGAGGAACCTCCACTAACTCTCCCACTTGTTTTGGAAATATATCTGAGAAACACATGAATTTAGGGAGGGTGGAGTCTGGTTATGGCTTGGAAATGAAGATCTTTGGTGTTTCAGGCAATGGATGATTGGTAACAGAGGTGCAGGAAGGGGATCATGGCTTATGAGGTAGGGTGGTAGGGAGAGGCCAAGGTGGCCGTATCTATCCAGTCTGTGTGGCCTCAAGCTTGCAGATGGGTGGGGAGAGATTGTAAACGCTGCAATCTTTTGGAAGCACGTTAATGTGGCTCACTTCTGGAGTTCTGTCCAAAGCATGGTTTTCTAGAGCTGCCTCTGTCCTTGTTATAGCATTCTGCCTGCTCAGGGAGATGAATGCCTGTAGAGATGGATTAGTAGCCATTTCTGGCTTTGGGTCACGAACTGGTTGCTGCTTGTGGTCAGATCTGTTCATCTCTGGATGTATTCTGTTTGCTTGTAGGATTTTTATTGTTTGCTTGAGTTGGATTCTGGAAACTTTTAAAGCAGGGCAGATGTTTTCCACTTTTGCCTCAGGACCCATCACTCCTATACTCTGCCCATTAATTTATACATTTATGTTACCTGCTTAACCTCCATAAATATTGCAATACTTCCCTAACAGTCAATGATTTCTGAATATCCTTAGAAGGTGTTGCCTTGGTGAGAATGGTTACAGCCAAAAGCGGAGAAAAAAATTATTGGGCTCAAAATCTTTGAACATTCATCCAGTATCCCATCCTTTACCCCACTGGCATGGTAAGCCTTCAGTATGCTCATCCCTAAGCTGGGTGATGTCAAGGGTACAAGGACTTTGAGTCATGTTGGCTTTCTTCTCTCAAGCCACTTAAAATCTAGTTTCAAAACAAGACAAATTTACATGAATCTAGAGCCAATGACTTATTTCAAATAATTTGATATATTATTGAGGTTCAGGTCTCAACCTTTCAAGGGAGAGAATGCATGGAGGGGATCATTTTGGTCAGAGAGGGTTCCTGGGGAGATTAATTTTGGAGTTTTGTCTAAAAGTACAGGTTATAGGGAAAAGGACTGTTCCAGGTGGGAGAGAAAATTCCTAACAAATGCAGAACCCCAAGGAATGTGCCAGAGTTCATTTGATACTAAAAACTGCAGTCTATCTTTAGCAGAGGTGCAGATGAATGGATTGGAAAGCAATAGTGAGAAAGATTGGAGGAGCAGGGATGAGGCCTCCTTGATGGAAGGCCTTTGCATTTATTTTATTTTAATCACTTAGATTAATTGATTTTTTAAAGTAAGCATACATATAAATGGTATAAACTTCAAAAGATAGAAGGTATAACATACTCTCTCCTCATCCTTGTCTCTCATCTCTAATTTTTATTTTATTCCCTCAGTCAATCACTTGTATCAGGTTCTTGTGTATCTTTCCAGACTAGTCTAGCATAAATTTAAAAATTGAATTTTAATGTTTTAGTCACAAAGGGAAGCATAGTATAGATACTTTTCTCTCTTATTTCCCTCTTCCTCCTCCTTCTTATTCTCCTCCTCCTCCTTCTTCTTCCCCTCCCTCCCTCCCTTACTTCCTTCCTTCTTCTCCTCCTCCTCTCTCTCCCTCTTCTTCTTTCTTCTTTCTTCTTACAAGGTCACCCAGGTTGGAGCACAGTGACACAATCATAGCTCACTGCAGCCTCTAACTCCTGGGTTCAAGGGTTCCTCTTGCCTCAGCCTCCCAAGTCCCACCTGAAACCCCCCCAAATGCTAGGATTACAATCTTATTTCATTTACTAAAATAAATATATCTTGAGCATATCATTTTCTTTAATGTCTTTAATATTTTCCTTGATATGGCTGAAACACAGTTCATCTTCAATGCCATATTCATGAATATTTCGTATAATTTTGCTCTAAAAATGCTGACATAAACCTTACATAATATAAATCTTTGCATAAATATATAGGTATATATGTAGGAAAAATTCCTTCTAGTGAAATTGCTGGATCAAAGGGTGTGTGCATTTTCAATGTATATATTGCCTAATTGCCCTCCAATTGTAGAAATTCATACTTCTAAAAAATGTTTTAAGGGTGCCTGTCTGAGCGAGACTCTGTCTCAAAAAAAAAAAAAAAAAAAAGAGTACCTGTCTTCTGTGTAGATGCATACGTCATTTTCCACCTTTTTGCTGTTGTGAATAATGTTCCAGTGAATGTTGGTGTATAAGTATCTGTTGAAATCCTTGTTTTCAGTTCTTTTGAGTATATACCATAGTTTCATTTTGTTGCTTAAATTTTCATTTGTCTAGAACTTAGTAATTAAAAACACTTTTCTGAGATATGATTAATGTACAATAAGCTACACATATTTAAAGTGAACAATTTAGGCTGGGCATGGTGGCTCACACCTGTAATCCCAGCAGTTTGGGAGGCCGAAGCGGGTGGATCACCTGAAGTCTGGAGCTTAAGACTAGCCTGTCAAACATGGTGAAACCCTGTCTCTACTAAAAATACAAAAATTTAGCCAGGAGTGGTGGCAGGCGCCTATCATTCCAGCTACTCCGGAGGCTGAGGCAGGAAAATCGCTTGAACTGGTTGGTGGAGGTTGCTGTGAGCCAAGATCACACCACTGCTCTCCAATCTGGGTGACAAGAGTGAGACTCCGTCTCAAAAAACAAACAATTTGTGAACAATTTGATAAAATTTCACATTTGTATATACTTGTGAAACCATTATCAGTCAAGATTACCACATCCTCAGAACTTTCTTTATGCCCCTTTGTAATCGTTTTTCCCTACTTCTTTCATTTCCTCTCTCTTCCAAACCATTGATCTATTTTCCATCACTATAGTTTAGTTTGCATTTTTCTAGAGTTTTATATAAACGTAATCATGCAGTATGTATCCATTTATGTCTGGCTTCCTGCACTCAGCCCAATTACTTGAATATATTCATGTTGTTTGTATATTATTAGTTCATTCCTTTTTATTGCAGAGTAGATCCCATTGTATGTATATATAACAATTTGTTTAACCATTCAGTAGTTGATAGACATTTGGGTTATTACCAGTTTGTGGCTACTAGAAATAATGCTGCTGTGAACATTCATGTACCAGTCTTTATAAGGACATGTATTCCTATTTTTCTTGGGTAAATACCCAGGAGTAGAATGACTGGATCATATGATAGCTGTATGCTATGGTTTGAATGTATGTGTCCCTCCAAATTTCATAGATTGAAACCTAATTACCAAGTTGATGGTATTAGAAGTTGGAGCTTTTGGGGAGGTGATTAGGGCATGAAAGCTCTGCCCTCATGAGTGGGATTAATGACTTTATAAATAAGATGTGAAGGAGCTGTTTGCCCCTCCCACCATATGAAGACACAGCATTTGTCCGCTCTGGAGGATACAGCAACCAGGTTCCATCTTGGAAGCAGAGATTGGGCCCTCATCAGACACAGAACCTGCCAGCACCTTGATCTTGTACATCCAGCCTCAAGAACTGTGAGAGTTAAATTTCTGTTATTTATAAGTTACCCAATCTGTGGTATTTGTTATAGCAGCATGAATGGATTAAAACTGTATGTGTTTAATTTTTTTAAATTTCCAAACTGTTTTCCAAGATGGTTGTACTATTTTCATTCCTGCCAGCAGTGTATGAGAGTTTGTTTTCCTATATCTTTGTCAACCCTTGGTATAATCCTTTTTAATTTTAGCCATTCTATTATGTGTGTAATGGTATCTCCTTGTGGTTTTAATCTGTGTTTCTCTAATTAATAATGATGTTGAGCATTTTTTCATGCACTATGTGTCTTCCATTTTTTATGGTGAAGCTCTGTACAAACATTTTTCCTATTTTGTTAATTTTAGAAAACAATTAAAAGCAATTACCAAAAGTGGTAAAGGATACATTACTTGTCTAGAAATCCATAAATGTTGGATTGTTGCCATCCTTATTAGTAAACTGATTCCAAAAGAATGAGACTAATATTCTGATGGCTTTTAGGAGTCTAGCACCACATTATGAGCTCTAAAATATTAATGTAAAAATATTAGATTGCCAAACAACTTTGAACCTTACAGTTTGTTGCATGAAAACATTATTAATGTGGCTTATAAAATACTACTGTATGAACAATGCAAATCTTTTGGAAAGTATGCATTTCACAAAAATAAAAATTATAACAAGTTAAAAAAATCAAGTGACCATATATGTATAGGCCTAGTTCTGAACTCTATTCTGTTCCATTGATCTATTTGTCTATGTTGATGTCAGTGACATTGTCTTGATTACTGTAGTTTTATACTAAGTCTTGAAGTCAGGTGGAATAAGTAATCTTTTTCAGAGCTATTTTGGCTATTATAGTTCATTAATCTTAGAATAAGTTTTTCAATTTCTGTAGTGGGATTTTAATTGGCATTGTGTTGAATGTTGTTTTATTTGTTTATTGCTGCATAACAAATTATCACAAAATTTGGTGATTCAAAATAACATACATTTATTATCTCACCATGGTTGGCTAATTTTTTAATTTAATTTTTTTGTTTTTATTTTTTTTAGAGACAGTATCTCACTACATTGCCCAGGCTGGTCTTTAACTCTTGGCCTTGAACAATCCTCCTGCCTCAGCCTCTCAAAGTGTTGGGATTACAGGTGTGAACCACCATGCCAGACCAATATCAGTTCTTAAATATTTGGTAGAATTCTGTAGTGAAGCTATTAGGTCCTGTACTTTTTTTTTTTTAGTGGGAGATTTTTTATTACTGTTTCAATCTCCATATTTACTGTTGATCTGTTCAGATTTCCTATTTCTTCCTGATTCCTTCTTGGTAGATTGTATGTTCTAGGACTTTATCCATTTCTTCTAAGTTATTTAATTTGTTGGTGAATAATTATTCGTAGTAGGCTCTTATGATCATTTGTATTTCTGTGGTATCAATTGTAATGTCTCCTCTTTCATTCTGAGTTTATTTATTTGAGTTTTCTCTCTTCTTTTCTTAATGTAACTAAAGATTTGTCAATTTTGTTTATTTTCAAATAACCAACTCTTCCTTTTATTCATATTTTTTGTTGTTTTTCTAGTCTCTATTTCATTTATTTAACCTCTAATCTTTATTATTTCTTTCCTTTCACTAACTTTGGGCTTAGTTTGTTCTACTTTTTCTATTTCCTTGAGGTGCAACATTAGGCTGTTTGAGACCTTTCTTCTTTTTTAATGTAGGCATTTATTGCTATAAACTTACCTCTTAGAATTGTTTTTGCTACATCTCATAAGTTTCGATATTGTGTTTCCTCTTTCATTTGTCTCAAGATATTTTCTAATTTCCCTTGTGATTTCTTTGATCCATTGGTTTTTCAGGAGCATGTTGTTTAATTTCCAGGTATTTGTGAATTTTCCCAAATTCTTCCTGTTAACAAGTTCTAGTTTTATACCATTGAGGCTGGAAAAGATACTTGACATTATTTCAGTCTTCTTAAATTTGTTATTTGTGTCCTAACATATTATCTATACTGAATAATGTTCCATGTATGCTTGAGAGAAATGTGCATTCAGCTGCTGTTGGATGAAATGTTCTGTAAATGTCTGTTAGGTCCATTTGGTCCAAAGCATAGTTTAAGTCCAATGTTTCCTTATTGATTTTCTATCTGGATGATCTGCCCAATTGCTGAAAGTGGGGTGTGAAGTCCCCTACTGTTATTTTATTAGTCTTATTTTTCCCTTTAGACCTATTGATATTTGCTTTATATATTTAGGTGCTCCAATACTGGGTGCATATATACTATATTTATAATTATTATGTCCTCTTGATGAATTGACCTCTCTATCATTATATAATGACCTTCTTTGAGTTAGGAAGGAGTCCCTCCTTTTCAATTTTTTGGAATAGTTTCAATAGAAATGGCACCAGCCCTTCTTTGTACCTCTGATAGGATTCAGCTGTAAATCTGTCTGGTCCTGAGCTTTTGTGGTTGCTAGGCTATTTATTACTGCCTCAATTTTAGAACTTGTCATTGGTCTTTTTAGGGATTCAGTTTCCTCCTGATTTAGTCTTGGGAGGGTGTTTGTGTCCAGGAATTTATCCATTTCTTCTAGATCTTCTAGTTTGTGTGCATAAAGGTATTTATAGTATTATCTGATGTTTGTTTGTATTTCTGTGGGGTCAGTGGTGATATCCCCCTTATCATTTCTGATTGTGTCTATTTGGTTCTTCTCTCTTTTCTTGTTTATTAGTCTAGCTAGCAGTCTAGCTAACTTATTATTATTATTTTTTTTTTTCAAAAAAATCAGCTTCTGGATTCGTTGATTTTTTGAAGGGTTTTTTTTTTTTTTTTTTGGAGACAGAGTCTCGCTCTGTCGCCCAGGCTGGAGTGCAGTGGCCGGATCTCAGCTCACTGCAAGCTCCGCCTCCTGGGTTTACACCGTTCTCCTGCCTCAGCCTCCCAAGTAGCTGGGACTACAGGCACCCACCACCTCGCCTGGCTAGGTTTTGTATTTTTTAGTAGAGATGGGGTTTCACCGTGTTAGCCAGGATGGTCTCGATCTTCTGACCTCGTGATCTGCCCATCTCGGCCTCCCAAAGTGCTGGGATTACAGGCTTGAGCCACTGTGCCCAGCCCTTGAGGGGTTTTTTTGTGTCTCTGTCTCCTTCAGTTCTTCTCTGATCTTGGTTACTTCTTGTCTTCTGCTAGCTTTGGGGTTTGTTTGCTCTTGGTTCTCTAGTTGTTTTAGTTGTGATGCTAGGTTGTTGAATTGAGATCTTTCTAGCTTTTTGATGTGGGCATTTAGTGCTATAAATTTCCCTCTTAACACTGCTTTAACTGTGTCCCAGAGATTCTGGTACATTGTCTCTTTGTTCTCAGTAGTTTCAAAAATAACTTCTTGATTTCTGCCTTAATTTCATTATTTATCTGGGAATCATTCAGGAGCAGGTTGTTCAATTTCCATGTAGTTGTGTGACTTTGAGTTTCTTAATCTTGAGTTCTACTTTTATTATGCTGTAGTATGAGAGACTGTTTGTTATTATGTCAGTTATTTTGCATTTGCTGAGAAGTATTTACTTCCAATTATGTTTCAATTTTAGAGTAGGTGCCATGTGGCAATGAGAAGAATATATATCTTATCATTTTTGGGTGATGAGTTCTGTAAATATCGATCAGGTCCACTTTATCCAAAGCTGAGTTCAGGTCCTGAATATCTTTGTTAATTTTCTGTCTTGATGATCTGTCTAATATTGTCAGTGGGATGTTAAAGTCTCCCACTATTTTTGTGTGGAAATCTAAGTCTCTTCGAAGGTCTCTAAGAACTTGTTTTATGAATCCGAGTGCTCCTGTATTGGTGTATGTATATTTAGGATAGTTAGTTCTTCTTGAATTGAATACTTTACCATATGTAATACCCTTCTTTGTCTTTTTTGATCTTTGTTGGTTTAAAGTCTGTTTTGTCAGAAACTAGGATTATGACCCCTGCTTTTTTCTGTTTTCCATTTGCTTGATAAAATTTCCTCCAAAATTTCCTCCATCATTTTGTTTTGAGCCTATGTGTGTCTTTGCACATTAGATGGGTCTCTTGAAGACAGCATACCAATGGGGCTTGGCTCTTTATCCAGCTTGCCATTCTGTATCTTTTAATTGGGGCATTTAACCCATTTACATTTAAGATTAACATTGTTATGTGTGAATTTGATCCTTTCATCATGATGCTAGCTAGTTATCTTACAGATGTGTTTATGTGGTTGCTTAATAGTATCACTGATCTGTGTACCTCAGTGTGCTTTTTTAGTGGCTGGTAACAGTTTTTCCTTTGCATATGTAGTGCTTGTTTCAAGAGCTCTTGCAAGGCAGCCCTGGTGGTGACGAATTCCCTTAGCATTTGCTTGTCCTGAAAAGGATCTTATGAAGCTTAGTTTGGCTGGATATTAAATTCTGGGTTAGAAATTATTTTCTTCAAGAATGTTGAATATTGGCCCCCAATCTCTTCTGGCTTATAGTGTTTCCAATGAGAGGTCCACTGTTAGCCTGATGGACTTCCCTTTGTAGGTGACCTGGCCTTTCCTTCTGGCTGCTCTTAGCATTTTTTCTTTCATTTCATCCCTGGAGAATCTGATGATTATGTGTCTTGGGGTTGACCTTCTCATGGAGTATCTTACTGGGGTTCTCTGGACTTCCTGAATTTGAATGTTGGCCTGTCTTGCTAAGTTGGGGAAGTTCTCCTGGATGATATCCTGAAGCATGTTTTCTGACTTGGTTTCCTTCTCCTTGTCTCTTTCAGGTACCTTCATCAGTCATAGGTTCAGTCTTTTTACATAATCCCATATTTCTCAGAGTTTTCGTACATTCCTTTTCATTCTTTTTCTCTGTTCTTGTCTGCCTATCTTATTTCAGAAAGATAATCTTCAGGCTCTGAGATTTTTTCCTCTGCTTGATCTGTTCTGCTATTGATATTTGTGATTGCATTATGAAGTTCTTGTGTTGTGTTTTTTAGCTCTATCAGGTCAGCTATGTTTCTCTCTAAGCTGGATATTCTGGTTATCAGTTCCTGTATTGTTTTATCATGATTCTTAGCTTTTTTGCATTGGGTTAGAACATGCTTCTTTAGCTCAGTGAAGTTCATCATTACCCACCTTTTAAAGCCTACTTCTGTCATTTCAGCCTTCTCAGCTTCAGCCTAGTTCTGTGCCCTTGCTGCGGAGGTGTTGTGATCATTTGGAGAAGAGGCACTCTAACTTTTTGGGTTTTCAGTGTTTTTGTGTTGGTTCTTTCTCATCTTTGTGGGCTTATCTACCTTTAATCTTTGAGTCTGCTGACCTTTAACTGGGATTTTGTGGGGTCTTTTGTTGATGTTATTATTGTTGTTGCTTCCTGTTTGTTTTTCTTTTAACAGTCAGGCCACTCTTCCATAGGGCTGCTACGGTTTGCTGGGTGTGCACTCCAGACCCTAGCTGCCTTGGTCCCTCCTGCACCTACAGTTATTACCAGTTAAGGCTGCAAAACAGCAAAGATGGCAGCCTGATCCTTCTTCTAGGAGTTCCATCCCAGGGGGGCACCAACCTAATGCCAGCCAGAATGCTCCTGTAGGAGGTTTCTGGAAACCCCTGTTGGGAGTTCTCACCTAGTCAGGAGGAATGGGATCAGGGACCTGCTTAAAGAAGCAGTCTGGCTGCCCCTTGGCAGAGCAGGTATGCTGCACTGACTGCCTGGACTCTCCAGAGCCAGCAGGCTGGAAAGAATAAATTGGCTGAACCACAAAGACAGTGGCTGCCCCTGCCGCTGGGGACTCTATCCCAGGGAGAGATCAGAGTTCTGTCCATATAACCCTGGCTGGAGTTGCTAAAATTTCTGCAGGGAGGCCCTGCCCAGTGGGAAGGGAAGGATTAGGGTCCCACTTAACAAAACAGACTGGCCACAATCAGGTATAGCAGCTGTGTTGCATTGTAAGGAACTGCTCCCCATCCCTGGTGTCAGCAGGCTAGGACAGCTGTCTCAAACCACAGAGATGGTGGCCACCCCTCCCCCTAGGAACTTGGTCCATCTCAGGCTATCTCCAGCCTGCTGCCACTGGCAAGTTGGAATTCCAAGCCAGTAGGTCTTAACTTGTGAGGTGCCATGGGAGTGGGGCTGGTGGGATAACACCACTTGCCTCTTTGGATTCAGCCCCATTCCTAGGAGAGTGAATGGATGAATCTCCTGTCTTGTTGGAATTCCCAAGCTGGAGTATGCAGAACTCCTGGGTCTCCCTGTGTGCCCAAGCACTCTGCTGAGGCTCCATCCGGCTCTGTGCTTCAGACCCAAGACCTTGATGGTGTAAGTTCACAAGGGGATCTCCTGGTTCCTGGGTTTCAAAGATTAGTGGGAAAAGCATGGTTTCCCAGGCAGGGTCACACAATCACTCACTGCCTCCCTTGGCTGAGGGTGTGGGTTCTGCTGGCTCCATGCCACTCCTGGGTAGGTTGCCATGCCACCGTTTTTCCTCACTATCTGTGGGTTGAGCTGCCTGCCTAGTCAGTCCCAATGTGAGAACCTGGGTACCTCAGTTGAAAGTGCAGAATTCACTAGCCATTTTCACTGCTCTTTTTGAGAGCCATAGATGCAGCTGCTTCTAATTGGCCTTCTTTACCCCATCCCCCTGACTGTACATTTTCAAGTAAACTGTCTTTGAGTTCATATGTTCTTCCTTCTGCTTAGTGAATTCTGCTGTTGATGCTTCCTATTGCATTTTTCATTTCATTCATCCTATTTTTTAGTGTCAGAATTTCCATTTGATTTTTAAAAAATCATTTCAGTCTCTGTTAAATTTCTAACGTTGGTTATTTATTTTTCTGGCCCTGTTGAATTGTTTCTCTGTTTTTTTGTTTGTTTGTTTGTTTTGTTTGTGTTTTTTTTTTTTTTGACATTTGCTGAGCTTCCTTAAAAAACAATTATTTTAGAGTATTTTGTCAGATAGTTCATAAATCTCTATTTCTTTTTAAATTATTTATTTATTTAGTTTTCTTTTTTTTCCATTCCATAAGAAGCTGATTCCATTTCTCTAGAGTCAGTTACTGGGGCTTTATTTTGTTTATTTGGTGTTGTCATTTTTCCCTAATTGCTTTTGATTCTCATGGCCATGCATTGGTATCTGTACATTTGAAGAAGAAAAGATAAATTTCAGTCTTTGCTGACTGGCTTTGTCTGAGAAATCCCTTCATCAGTCAGCCCATTTAGAGATTCTGGGTAGGTTATGTGGCATAGTCCACAGGCAAGCTTGTTTGGGGAGTTCTTGGGCAAGCTGGCTTGGTGCCTGAGGACAGGTCTGGCACCTGGGTCCATAGGGAATGTCCTGGAGCCTGCGTCCATGGGGGCTGGCTCAATGCTGGGGTCAGTAGGGATGAGCCTAGACCCTGGGTCTACTAGAGCAGACCTGGACCCTAGATCTGCTGGAGCATGTGGCTGCAGGGGCCCGCCAAGAGGGTGAGGATATAAGAACCATCCAAACACTAGGCAGGCCTGAAGCCTATGTCTATTGGTGCCAGCCTGGTGCCTGAGTCCAAGGGTGCTGACTTGGCACTGGGGCAAGCATGAAGCCTGGGGCTGTATGGATCAACCTGACTCTGGGTTGGTTTGGAATCTTTTAGTTCTTTGTATTTCTGTATAACTTGTTGAGCATATTTAAGACAATCTTTTAAAGTCTTTGTCTAGTAAGTATAATTCCTGTGATTTTTAAAGGATAGTTTCTATTTATTTTCTTCCTTTAAATGGGTGGTGCTTTCATGTTTCCTTGTATGCCTAGTGACTTGTTGTTGTTGTGGTTGAAAATTGAACATTTGAAAATTCAGCTACCTCTCTTACATTCTGGAGACTGACTCTATGTCAGGGAAGTTCTTTAGTAATTAGGTAAGCATGATCTACTTAGTTTAAAGTAAAAGGGATTAGCTCAGAGGAAAAGTTGAAGGTTTTCTAAGGTCTTTTCTGAGCACACATCTTGCCTGGGTCTAGGTGCCTTTTTCAATTCCTGGTTTACAGAGCTGTTTTTTAATGTCTTGATCTCTCAAAAAAGTCTCATACAGCTACTCCTTGGGGCATTTTATGGTTTACTTTATATATTTTCCCATAATCTCTTGCCCAGAGGGTCTGCAGTCCTCTTGAAGTTTTCATGAATGCCACTTGCCACTTCTCTCCACCTGAAGTCTGAGATAGGTGACTCGGAGACCAGTCCTTCAGGCATCCCCTAAACATCCCCAAGAATGTTACAAATAAGGTTGCTCTCTTCCTTTCAGTTTGAGAGGGGAAATTGAAAACAGGGCTGCCACTTCCTCCAGACCAAGACTGCCATACTGAAGAAGTGGTCAGGCAAGCGCAAGTAAACATGTCATGAAATTTTCTACTGTTTTGAATATGGCTTTTTCTCTTTTGCACATTTGCTTGTTTTTTCTAGACCTTTGACTGTTTTCCAGATCTCCTATAAGGTTATGATATTTGTCAGTTTCTGGTTGTTTTTGATGCTTCTGTGGAGGAAAAGGGCTTGGAGCTTCCTAGTCTACCATTTTTCCCTATAAATATTCATGTACTTTGTTTTCCAAATATGTCTCAGTTGCTTGGAAATAGTTTGATTTTTTCAAGTAATCCTTACAAGCTTTATTAGGCAGACCCATCACCACTTAGGATTAATTTTTACTCACTACTAAGGTAAGACCTTTGTTGCTGCTTTACCCAGTGTCCCATTTATTATGATATTTTCTACGCTTGTGGTTGACATAGGCACTCTGCCTGCCTCTATGCATGATATCTGGGTATTATACCCTTATATTTTTCAAGTGTTTTTTTTTTAATCCCACCTCAGATACTTTTCTCCCATGCATATATCAACCAGTCATCTGCGGAATACCAGAGGGGAGCTCTTCAAATCTCAAGAGTTCTCTTTGTGTCCATCCTTCTGTTCTCAGGTACTCTGCCCTGCAAATTCTTGCTGCCTAACCCTTCTGTGACTTGCAGCTCCATCTTCTCAACTCATGGGGACTGCAAGATTTTGAGTTTCCCCTCCTTGCACCACAGTCTAGAAACTGTGTAGGCTGTAAGCTGATATTACTGTAGAGCACACCTCACTGGTTTCCCATCTCTCAGTGATTACTGTCATTTATTGACTGATGTCTAATGTCTTAAGAGTCATTGTAATTTTTTAGTTATTTCAGAGTAGAGTATATATGGGCCCTCTTGCTCCATCTTGACTGCAAGTGGGAGTCTTAGAAGAGTTGTAAAATTGTTTTCCTATAGTTCTTGCATGATTTTAATTAGGGTTTATTCCTATATATTTTATTTTGCTATTTTACTTTTAATGGCAAAACTGCAATTACTTTTGTACCAACCTAATAAATGCTGTTTGAACCTATGTATAACCTCTTAACCAGGATTAAAACTTTCGTTTATTTTCCTTTGTTGCTATCATATGAACATAATAGTTTTATATCCTTCCTTCTATTTTATCTCTCTTATTTTTCTTATCTAATTTTATTGGTTAATACAAGAGTTCACGTGCTCTTGACTTTAATGGATCTGTAGATATTGACGAGTTTTATAATGAAACCTTTAAAAGTGTGTGTGTGTGCATGCACTCATGTATGTATAATCATGTTAAGGATTCTATTTTATATTCAATTTCTATAAAGAATACATGTTGCATCCACTTTGGATAATAACGGGGTAACTGAGCCACATTAGCCCTTCTGTTGTAAAGAACTATAAAACTGGGCAAAGTACATGCACAAACTGTTTGGACAACAAGCAACAATGGACTATGATCTCTTTACACAGGAGAAACACATGAGAAATGCTTCACAATTTCTCCCTGGGGGCATCTTGTAGACTACATGCAGAGAGGTAGAGGGCCCAAACAGAGCACAGTTACATAGCCAAGCTTAGGAGGCAAAGATCAGCATTTCTGGCTGTTGAAGTAGGTAGAGTTTTCAGAGAAGATTACCTGAGAGAAGGCAGCTGTGCAGAAAAAAAAAATCACCGGGAATATGCATAGTGTGCCTATTAAGTCTCTGGCCAAATGGTAACAGAATGAGACCCTGTAAGGTTTGGCTCAGGTCACTTGCTGGAGAGCTGTGAACTGAATGGAACTTCTGGAGGTTTCACAGTGCTGCTAGAGTTAGGAAGTCCAAGTGGTCAAAATGGAAATACCTCATTGAACCCTATGGACATGCAATTAGCCTTTCAGAAAGGCCACACTATAGAGTAGGGCTACTTTAGACTTAGATAAGGGCCACTTTAGTCCCACCTTTACAAAGGTTAGAAAAATCCTTGAAAAGGATCAAGCTGATCTGCCAGTAAATTGTCTGCCAGAGCAAATTTCAATATTTTTTAAATAGGAGGCTGAAACACAGGAGGTATAAGATTATCGTAGAACTTCTGTGCTGTAAAGTCTAGAAGGACTCAAAGAATCATGAAGACATATCAAAAGGATACAGCAGTCATTGTAAAGAGGCCACCACTGATCAAGTTGGGGACAATTTGAGCATATAAATAAATAATGATAATAATGTATATAACCCATGAAATAAAATAAGAATTAATTAGTCTATACTAATATAAATAGGTATGGGAGAAGGAAAAGTTCTTTCTTACAGAAGAATGACAGTTTATAAATATAGAAGGAATTATGACATTGGGAAATTTATAATGGTTGCTAAAACTAGTAGGTGAAAGTTTGATGAGGAACAGGATATTTTCATTGCCTCAGAGTATTTTCCCATAGGTTAAGGCATCACTTTAACCAAATCTAACATCATCAATACTAGAACAAATCAAACCATATGCCTCCTGTCTTAGACTATTCTGGCTGCTATAACAAAATACAAACAAAACATTTATTTCTTGCAGTTCTGGAGGCTGGGAAGTTCAAGATCCGGGTGCCAGCATGATGGGGTTCTGGTAAGGGGCCTCTTCCAGGTTGCATACTGCCAACTTCTTGCTGTGTCCTCACATGGTGGAAGGGGCAAGACAGCTGACACTTATGCAGGAGGCCCTAGCCAGAGGGAAATCACCCATCCCAGTAGTGAGAATCTGAGTTCCAGCAAGCCTTACCACCACAGGCTTAAGTGTTCTAGGGCCCTAAATAAACTCAAAAGGTGGCCTAGACCACAGGAACTGCAACTTCTAAGCAAATTCTATTGCTGAACTAGGCTCAGAGCCAGTGGACTTGAGGGGCACGTAATCTACTGAGACACCAACCAGGACATCTAAGGGAATACTTGTACCACCCCTCCACAACCCCAGGCAGCACGGCTTGTGGCTCCAAAAGAGATCCCTTCCTTCCACTTGAGAGGAGAGAGAAAAGAGGACTTTGTCTTGCAGTTTGGTGACCAGCTCAACCACGGTAAGATAGGGCACCAGTCAGAGTTCTGAGGCCCCCATCCCAAGCCCTAGTTCCTGGACAACATTTTTAGACACAGCCTGGCCCAGAAGGGAACCTGCTCCCTTGAAGGGAAGGACCTAGTCCTGGCAGGACCCATAACCTGCTAACTAAATAGCCTTTGGGCCTTGAATAACCAGCAGCAATACCCAGGTAGTATGCTGTGGGTCTTGGGTGAGACAGACTTGCTGGCTTCCAGTGAGACTCAGCACATTGCCAGGTGTGGTGGCTATGGGGGAAAGCACCTTCTGCTTGAGAAAAGTAGAGGAAAAAGTAAAGGGGACTTTGTCTTGCATCTTAGGTACCAGCTTGGCCACAGGGGGATAGAGCACCAGGCAGGTGCTTGGGGTCCCCAATTTCAGGCCTTGGTTCTTGGATGGCATTTCTGGACCTGCCCTGGGCCAGAAGGGAGCCCGCTGCCCTAGACCAGACAGCATTCATCACAAGCTGACTGAAGAGTCCTTTGGCCATAAGTGAACATCAGCAATAGCCTGGAGTGTGGTGGCCATGGGGTGAGGTTCCTCTGCTTGTGGAAAGGGGGAGGAAGAGTGGGATGGACTTTTTCTTGTGGTTTTGGTGCCTGCTCAGCCACAGTAGAATAGAGCACCAGGTAGATTTCTAAGGTTCCCAACTCCAGGCTCTGGCTCCCGGACAGTATCTCTAGACTCACTGGGGGCTTGGAGGAACTTGACACCCTGAAGGGAAGGACACAAGCCTGGCTGGCTTTAGCATCTGCTGATTGTAGAGCCCTAGGGCCTTGGGCAAACGTAGGCAGCATTCAGATAATGGTTAGAGTGAGCCTTGGGCAAGACCCAGTGCCATGCTGGCTTCAGGTCTGACCCAGCATAGTCCTAGTGGTGGTGGCCACAGGGGTGCTTGTGTCACCCCACCCCCAGCCGGCTCATCAGAGAGAGAGAGAGAGAGAGAGAGAGAGAGGCTCCATTTATTTGGGAGAAAGTAAGGGAAGAGAACAAGAGTCTCTGCCTGGTAATCCAGAGAATTCTTCTGAGTCTTATTCAAGATTACCAAGGTGATACTTCTACAGGTCTGCAAGAAGCACAGCATTACTGGGCATGGGATGCCCCCTAATGCAGATAGTGCTTAGATCACAACACCCAAGTTCTTTTGAAGCACTGCAAAGCCTTCCCAAGGAGGACAGGTACCAACAAACCCAGACTGCAGAGACTACAATAAATACCTAACCTTTTAATACCCAGACACCAACAAACATCCACAAGCATCAGTGCCATCCAGGAAAACATGACCTCACCAAACAACCTAAATAAGGCACCAGGGACCAATCCTGGAGAAAAAGATAGTGATCTTTCAGGCAGAGAATTCAAAATAGCTGTTTTGAGGAAACTCAAATAAATTCAAGATAATACAGAGAAGGAATTCAGAGTTCTACCAGAGAAATTTAACAAAGCAATCGAAATAATTAAAAAGAATCAAGCAGAAACTCTGGAGTTGAAAAATACAGCTGACATACTGAAGAATGCATCAGAGTGTTCTAATATCAGAATTGATGAAGCAGAAGAAAGAATTAGTGAGCTTTAAGGCAGGCTATTTGAAAATACACAGAGAATACAAAAGAAAAAAGAATAAAAAGCAATAAAGCACACCTACAGGATCCAGAAAATATCCTCAGAAGGGCAAATCTGAGTTATTAGCCTTAAAGAAGAGGTAGAGAAAGAGATAGGAGTGGGAGGTTTATTCAAAGGGATAATAGAGAAATTCCCAAACCTAGAGAAGGATATCAATATCCAAGTATGAGAAGGTCATAGAACACCAAGCACATTTAACCCAAAGAAGACTTCCTCAAGGCTTGTAATGAACTCCCAAGGGTCAAAGATAAAGGAAGGATTCTAAAAGCAGAAAGAGAAAAGAAACAAATAACATACAATGAAGCACCAATACATCTGGCAGCAGACTTTTCAGTAGAAACTTTACAGACCAGGAGAGAGTGGCATGACATAAAGTGCTGAAGGAAAAAAATCTTTTACCCTAGAATGGCATATCTGGTGAAAATATCCTTCAAAGATGAAGGAGAAATAAGGACTCCCAGACAAATAAAAGCTGAGGGATTTCATTAACACCAGACCTGTCCTACAAGAAGTGCTAAAGGGAGTACTTCAATCAGAAAGCAAAGGACATTAATGAGCAATAAGAAATCATCAAAAGGTACAAAACTCACCAGTAATAGTAAATACACTGAAAAATATTATAACTCTGTAACTGTGGTGTGGAAACTACCGTTATCTTAAGTAGAAAGACTAAAAGATGAATGAATCAAAAAAATAAAAACTACAACTTTTCAAAACATAGACAGTATAATTTATAAATACAAACAACATATGGCCGGGCGCGGTGGCTCAAGCCTGTAATCCCAGCACTTTGGGAGGCCGAGACGGGCGGATCACGAGGTCAGGAGATCGAGACCATCCTGGCGAACACGGTGAAACCCCGTCTTTACTAAAAAAATACAAAAATCTAGCTGGGCGAGGTGGTGGGCACCTGTAATCCCAACTACTCGGGAGGCTGAGGAATCCCAGCTACTCGGGAGGCTGAGGCAGGAGAATGGCGTAAACCCGGGAGGCGGAGCTTGCAGTGAGCTGAGATCCGGCCACTGCACTCCAGCCTGGGCGACAGAGTCAGACTCCGTCTCAAAAAAAAAAAAATAAAAATAAAAAAATAAAATAAATAAATAAATAAATAAATACAAACAACATAAAGTTAAAAAGCAGAGAGACAGGCCGGATGCAGTGACTCAGGTCTGTAATCCCAGCACTTTGGGAGGCCGAGGCAGGTGGACCACGAGGTCAAGAGATTGAGACCATCCTGGTTAACCAACATGGTGAAACCCTGTCTCTACTAAAAATACAAAATTAGGGCATAGTGATGCATGCCTGTAGTCCCAGCTACTCAGGAGGCTGAGGCAGTAGAATCACTTGAACCCGTGAGGCAGAGGTTGCAGTGAGCTGAGGTGGTACCATGGTACTCCAGCCTGGGCTACAGAGCGAGACTCTATCTAAAAAAAAAAAAAAAAAAAAGCAGTTGAGGTGTGGAATTTTATTAGTGTTTTTTTTGTTTTGTTTTGTTTTGTTTTTTTGCTTGTTTGTGCAAACAGTGTTAAGTTGTTATCAACTTAAAATGATGGATTATAAGATAGTATTTGAAAACTTCATGGGACTGGGTATGGTGGCCCATGCCTGCAATCCCAGTACTGCAGGGAAGCCGAGGTGGGCGGATCACCTGAGGTCAGGAGTTTGAGACTACCCTGGCCAACATGGCAAAACCCTGCTTCCACTAAAAATACAAAAATTAGCCAGGTGTGGTGGGGGGCACCTGTAATCCCAGCCACTCGGGAGGCTGAGATAGGAGAATCACTTAAATCCAGGAAGCAGAGGTTGCAGTGAGCTAGGATTGCACCACTGCACTCCAGCCTAAGTAACAAAGCAAGACTCTGTCTCAAAAATAAATAAATAAAATAAAAATTAAAAAATAAAAAATAAAATTAAATGAAAACTTCATGGTAGTAACCTCAAATCAAAAAACATACAAAGGATACCCAAAAAGTAAAATTTTAGCATAGCTTAACTGGGTCCTTTGCTTCACAGTCTCTCACAAGCCAAAATCAAGGTATCAGCCCGGGGTCTGTGGTTTCATCTGAGGTTTCAACTGGGGAAGGTTCCACTTCCAAGCTCACTCAGTGATTGTTGGCAAGATTCAGTTCCTCATGCTCTTTTGGACTGAGAACTTCAGTTCCTCACTGGTTGTTTGACACAGGTCACCTTTAGTTCCTGGCCATGTGGGCCTCTCCAGTGTAGCTACTTCATAAAAGCGTGAGCACAAAGAAAGCAATAGAAAGTCAGCTATCAAGTCACAAGTAATAATCTTTTGTAACTTACTCATGGAAGGTGACACACCTCAGTGTTGCCCTATTCGATTGGTCAAAGACAAGTTACTTAAGGGAAGGAATTATACAATGTCATGAATGTCAGGAGGTGGGGCTGCCACCCTGTCCTCAGAATATCCAGTTCTCTGGGTCAGATTATTTTTAATTCCTGAAATCCAAATATATTTCCTTCTAAACAAATACTTTAAGCATACTATTTCCAACCAACTCTTTGGAATAATGATAATTCTTATGTGAAAGCAGAGTTCCTTGCCTGTTTCTACCCAGCACTAAGGCAAGTTTCACACCATTCAAGCCACAGTGGGGTCCCTGTAGAGCTGTGTGCCTACCTTTCTGTGTGCTTTTTCCCTCCTCCTGGAATAATTTTTCTTTATCCGTTACAGAAACTCTTACTCATCTTTCAAGATATAGCTCATGAAACACCCGTCAAGGTGGTCAACAATTGACTCCTGGTCAACAATTGTCTGAAAGATTGTCTGAGAACCTCAGGGAAAACCACATACCTTACATAAAAGGTGACCAACCACAAGGGTATGAAAAGCCAACAGAACCAGGGCCTATAAAAAAAATTGCAGAATGCACAGCATTGACCCTGAGCTCAGTGCACATCTGGATGGCATCAACCCTGATAAGACTAACCAAAGCCGTAAAAAAGAGTGTCCTTCTACCTCCTTCCTGATACTGCTGCTCATTGAGGAAATCCAGCCCAGTGGTCTGCCTATTTTCCAGGGACTTGCTATTGCTTTAGAAATCCAGTACCTCACTGCAAGGCTCTCGGAGCCTGTTGATAGCCAGCCTAGCCAGTCACCTGACAGTAACTTACATGCTATTTTTAGCTTCCATCTCTGTAGACCAACTGTCCCTCCATTCACCATGTTTATCCAGCACAGCAGCACTAGCCTCAGTCATCCCAGGAAAGCATGGCCATCCTAAATTAACAGAACTATTTTGGGCTTTTCGAGTACTGAAACTGAGTCCTCCTGGCCTCAGCTCTAGACTACGAGGTATGAGGAAAGTCCTGCTGCTGTATAATATTTACTGAAAGCTCGAAAAGCTCAATATACATGAGAACAAAATTATGGCGTAATCTTCAGCCTCTGGGGGTCTGGGCTGAGTCTTCATTTAAAGCCACGGTGCTGGCTTCCCACAGAAGCAGAGCAGCAGTTAAAGAACATCACACCATCTGTGACTGGCTGGTGGGATTGTACTTAGGAAGCAAAGTTTTTCAGCAAACTGGAGAGGCACTCCCTGTTCTCTGCACTAGGTCCCTGATGAACAGATTCAGTCGCCATTTAATGCAATTATTATACCCCATGTATCACCATCCACTTATTTGCTTCTTTTGTAAACATTTGCTGAGTGTAGCCTGTGCAGTTGAGGTGACTATGTTTTCTTGGACAAACAGAGGTAATAGAGAGAGGTGGGGAGGTATCAGGTAGACCCCTTCAGGGTCTACAAACATGAAAGCTGAAAATAGCCTGTAGGCTACTGCCAGGTGACAATGGCTGAGTAGGAACAGGCTTCAAGAGCACTGTAGTGAGGCACTGGATTTCTAAAGCAACAGCCAGTCACTGGAGAACAATCAGACCCCTTGGGGCTTGGATTCCCTCAAAGACCACAGAGGATAGGAACTCCTTTGGATGGTTTTTGTTAAAAGTCTCAGGGTTGATACTGATGTGAACAGTGAGCTCAGGATTTGTGCCATGCATTCTGTACTTTTTACAGACCCTGGTTCTGTTGGTTTTCCATACCCTTGAGGCTTGCCAACTTCTATGTTAGGTATGTGGCTTTTCATAAGGCTCTCAAACATGTCTTCAGAAACCAATTGTCAACCACTCTGAAAATTTTCACCTGTATGTGTAGATACTCTTGCTAAATTTCTCCAGCTTAGACCCAAGACAGAGGATATGCATTTTCAAAGCTTCCTACTTGTGCCCTGCCACAAGTCTGAAGGACACAACATAAATGCAGGGGACTGTTGATTTTGGTAGTGATGGTCTCTCTTTTCTAATCATTGTGGTTGTGGAAACTGGTTAAATTCCAAAATTTTGTAGCTCTCCTCTGTGATCAGAAAAATCACCCATACTTAGCATATGGGTTACCTGTTCTCATCCTTGCAAGCCCTGACTCACAGTTCGGGCTGTACTTCTGGGGAAGCAGAGTGGGTGTGATGAGCTGAAGGCTTTGTCGTTCCTGGAATTGAGTTTTGAAGATTTGGTCTGATCAGTCTTTCTGGCCCAATTTGAGAAAAAGAAAGAATCCTGACACCATTATCTCAAACATTTTACATTGTCCAGTCATCTTTGTGACATTCATTCAACAAAGATATATAGAACACATGCTCTGTGGAAGGCAGTGAGAACTATCTCAATTTGTTTTCCTCTGTCCTGTTCTCTGTGAGAAACTGGGACTTCATTTTCTACCTATTGAACCCTCTGTGGTTGCTTCCACCCATTCTCCCTTTCAGAGGTTTCTTTTATTTGTTTTTGCCTAATGAAGCTCTCTCACTTTTAACAGGAAATCACTGTCATATACTTTTGAGTCTTCCAAAAGTTGTCACCCCATGTCAAGAATCAAATGAAAGCAAAGGCTCATCTTTTATATTTGCATTTAACAAAGCAGTATGAGAGAACTCTGGTTGCAGCTGATTAGGAGGCTGCTCATCAGACTTTTGCAGCTACTTATCCTTATAGAGAAAAGCAAAGGAGGGAAGTTCCCTAAATGCCTTCTTATTTCTTCTTTTCCTTCTTTTTTTTTTCCTTCAACTTTAAGTTCCGGAGTACATGTGCAGGTTTGTTACATAGGTAAATGTGTGCCACAGTGGTTTGCTGCACAGATCAACCTAGGCATTAAGCCCAGCATCTATTAGCTATTCTTCCTGATGCTCTTCCTCTACCAGCCCTCCATGACAGGCCCTAGTGTGTGTTGTTCCCCACCATGTGTTCGTGTGTTATCATTCAGCTCCCATTTATAAGTGAGAACATGCAGTGTTTGCTTTTCAGTTCCTGCGTTCGTTTGCTGAGGATAATGGCTTCCAGCTCCATCCATGTCCCTGCAAAGGACATAATCTCATTTCTTTTTATGGTTGCATAGTATTCTGTGGTAGATATGTGCAAAATTTTCTTTATCCAGTCTGCCATTGGTGGGCATTTGGGTTGATTCTATGTCTTTGGTATTCTGAATAGTGCTGCAGTGAACATATGAGTGCATGTGTCGTTATAATAGAATGATTTGTATTCCTTTGGGTATGTACCCAGTAATGGGATTGCTGGGTCAGATGGTATTTCTGCTTCTAGATCTTTGAAGAGTCACCACGCTGTCTTCCATAATGGTTGAACTAATTTACACTCCCATCAACAGTGTAAAAGCATTCCTTTTTCTCCACAACCTGGCAAGCATCTATTGTTTCTTGACTTTAATGATCGCCATTCTGACTGACATGAGATGTTACCTCCTTGTAGTTTTGATTTGCGTTTCTCTAATGATTAGTGATGTTGAGCTTTTTTTTCATGTTTCTTGGCCATACGAATGTCTTCTCCTTCTGCTGCAGAACAGCTCCCTCTGCCTCCCACTTTACCCTTACAAATAAGCAAGTTCTCTGCAGAGAAATGTGTGTGTTTTGTATACACACACACATATACACACACTGCCTGCATATATCTTACTACCTTACAGATACATCTAGAGAGGTTTTTGTTTGTTTTATTTTGTTTTGTTTTTGGCTGCAACAGTACCAAGGAAAGATTCAGGCTATAATCTGCCTTCATTTTCTTTAGTTCATATAGCCAGATGACCCTAATCTACCTTCTTATCCCACTTTTTGAGGTTCTTTTTGAGTCCTCACCACAAATTATCTGACTTTTCATCCTTGTTAGGAAGGCAGAAATTCCCAGTTTTCAACTAAAAAAGTAATCATTAGGCATAATTTGTAGCACCTTTGTCATTTCGTTTCTTTACAATTTCTTTTTCCTAGAACTTCCTCCAGCACAAGGGAGGCCAGTCTTTCTCATCAGGTATTTGTTTTTGTTGTTTTTTTTAAATTAATAAGCTTTATTTTTTAGAGCAGTTTTAGGTTCACAGTAAAATTAAGTGGAAGGTACAAAAAGTTTGCATATGCCTCCCACCCAGCAAAACCTTCCCCACTATCAACATCCTGCACTATAGTCCTAAACTTGTTTCCACTAAAGAACCTACATTGACACATCATTATCACCCAAAGTCTATCATTTACATTAGAGTTCACTCTTGGGGGAGTGTGCATTCTATGGGTTTTGATAAGTATATAATGTATGGTATTACTACATAAATGTATAAAGTATATATGTATATTTTGGTAAGTATAAATCGACCCTTGTTAGTATCATGTAGAATAGTTTCACTGTCCAGAAAAAAAATTCTCTGTGCTCTACCTATTCATTCATCCCTCCCCCTAACCTTTGGCAACTACTTACCCTTTTATTGTCTCCATAGTTTTACCCTTTTCCAGAATGTCATATAATTGGTATCATACAGTATGTAGCCTTTTCAGATTGATTTCTTTCACTTAGCAGTATGTATTCAAGGTTCTACCATGTCTTTTTTTTTTTTTTTTTTTTTTTTTGAGACAGGGTCTCATGCCACCCAGGCTAAAGTGCAGTGGTACAATCATGGCTCACTGCAGGCTTGACCTCCTGGACTCAAGCCGTCCTCTCAGCTCAGCCTCCTAAGTAACTGGGACCAAGGGTGTGCACCACTATTCACAATGGCGAAGACATGGAATCAACCCAAAGACCACCTTCCATGTCTGTTCATGGCTTCAAACCTCATTTATTTTTAATGCTGAGTAATATTGCATTGTATGGACATACTAAAGTTTATTCATCTATAGAAAGACATCTTGGTTGCTTCCAAGTTTTGGAAATCATGAGTAAAGCTGTTATAAACATCCATGTGGTTTTTGTGTGGCTATAAGTTTTCAATTCATTTGGGTAAATACAAAGAAGCTCACTTGCTGGATCATATGGCAGGAATATATTTAGGTTTATAAGAAATTACCAACCTGTTTTCCAAAGTGGTTGTACCATTTTCCCACCAGCAATGAGCGAGAGTGCCTGTTGCTTCCACATCTTTGCCAGCATTTGCTATTATCAGTGTTTTGGATTTTGGCCTTTTTTTTTTTTTTTTTCGAGACGGAGTCTCGCTCTGTCACCCAGGCTGGAGTGCAGTGGCCGGATCTCAGCTCACTGCAAGCTCCGCCTCCCGGGTTTACGCCATTCTCCTGCCTCAGCCTCCCGAGTAGCCGGGACTAATAGGCGCTCACCACCTCGCCTGGCTAGTTTTTTTTTTTTTTTTTTTTTTTTTTTTTTTTAAATAGGGACGGGGTTTCACCGTGTTAGCCAGGATGGTCTCTATCTCTTGACCTCGTGATCCGCCCGTCTCGGCCTCCCAAAGTGCTGGGATTACAGGCTTGAGCCATCGTGCCTGGCTAATTTTAGCCATTTTAATAGCTATGTAGTTATGTCTTGTTTTAATTTGCAATTCCCTAATGACATATGATGTGGAACAGCTTTTCACATGCTTACTTGCCATCTGTATACCTTCTTTAGTGAGGTGTCCAAGTCTTTTGCCCATTTCAAAATTCAGTTCTTATTTTATTATTGTTGAGTTTTAAGAGTGCTTTATATACTTTGGATAGCAGTCCTTTATCAGATGTGTATTTTGCAAATATTTTTTTCGTATGTGGTGTGTCTTCTCATTCTCTTGACATTGTCTTTCAGAGAGAAGACATTTTTCATTTTAATGACGTCCAGCTTATCAATTATTTCTTTCACAGATCATGACTTTGATGTTATACCTAAAAAGTCATCATCATACCCAAGGTCAATTAGGTTTTCTCCTATGTTATCTTTTGGGGTTTTTTAGATTTCCGTTTTATGTTTAGTTCTATGATCCATCTTGAATTAATTTTTGTAAAGGATGTAAGGTCTGTGTCTAGATTCATTTTTGCATATTGATGTGCAGTTGTTCCAGCACCATTTTCTCCTTTGTCAAAGATCAGTTATATTTCTGTGGATCTATTTCTGGGCTGTCTATTCTGTTCCATTGATTTATGTGTTTTTTACCATGACCACACTGTCTTGATTACTGTGGCCTTATAATAAGTCTTGAAGTTGAGTAGTATCAGTCCTCCAACCTTGGTCTTCTCCTTCCATGTTGAGATAGTCTTTTACCTCTCCATATAAACTTTAGAAACAATTTGTCAATATTCATAAAATAACTTGCTGGAATTTTTATTGGGATTGCATCAAAGCTGTAGATCAAGTTGTGAAGAAATGAGATCTTGACAGTATTGTCTTACTATTCATTAATTTTGAATATCTTTCAATTTATTTAGTTCTTGATATCTTTCATCAGGGTTTTGTATATGTATATATTTATTTGTTTTCCTCATAAAGATCTGGTACATAGTTTGTTAGGTTTATACCTATGTATTTATTTTTTCCTTTTGAGTGCCAATGTAAACAGCAATGTATTTTTAACTTCGACTTCCATTTGTTCGTTGCTGGCATATAGAAAACAAGTGGCGTTTGTAGATTAACTTTGTAACTTGAAACCTTGTTACAATTGCTTATCAGTTCCAGAAGATTTTTCTGTCTATCCTTGCTAATGTTCTACATAGATGCTTATGTCATCTGTGAACAAAGACCGTTTGATTTTTTTTCCTTCCCAATCTGTATACCTTTTATTTCCTTTTTGTGTCTTACTGCATTAGCTAGGACTCCTTAGGCACTTGCTTTTATCCATCACTATATTAGCCTGTTCTCATGCTGCTGATAAAGACATACCCAAGACTGGGTAATTTATAAAGGAAAGAAGTTTAATTGGCTCACAGTTCCACACGGCTGGGGAGGCCTCTCACTCATGGTGAAAGGCAAGGAGGAACAAAGCCACATCTTACATGGTGGTAGGCAAGAGAGAATGAGAGCCAAGCAAAAGGGGAAATTTTTTTTTATAAAACCACCAGATCTCATGAGACTTATTCCCTACCACCAGAACAATATAAGGGAAACCGCCCCCGTGATTCAATTATCTCTCACCAGCTCCCTCCCACAACATGTGGGAATTGTGGGAGCTACAATTCAAGATGAGATGTGGGTGGGGACACACCCAAACTGTATCAATCACTAACCACTATCACTTGTTTCTCTGAAAGTTAGCACTGAATTTGTTTATTTCTCAAATACCCCATGCACACATCTTAGATATTTGGCCACATTCACTTTTAATCAATGTGTCTTTTGTATATAGGTTTGATCCTTTCCTCCCTTAAGCTTTAAAGGTTTTAGCCTCATTCATGAAGCCTAAATCTGTTGTGTTCTCAGTTACTCTGAGAATAAAAGACAAGTCCATTCAAAATGACTTACAGCCAGGTGTGATGGTACACACCTGTAGTCCCAGCTACTCAGGAGACTAAGGTGGGAGGATCGATCGAACCCGAGAGTTTGAGTCCAGCCTGGGCAACATGGTAAGAGCCTGTCTTTAAAGACTTGAGATCTTGTTTGGCTTTTGATGTTTTCTTTTTAACGGTTCTGTTATACGTTTTCTGCCTTTACAAGCATAAGGAAGCCTAGAAAATTGAGCCTTCTCAGATAAAAGGAACAGGAGTGCTCCTAGAGCTGATGGTCATGGTTGGAAAGTATTGAGTTTTTGTGGGAAGAGTGGGAAAAGTAGCGTTTGTTTGTTTTAATGGTGAATATCAGCTTTAGTCTTCATTGTAATTCTCCCAAACTCCTCCAAACTCCCAAAACCATAGCAATTAAATCATTAAAAGCTGAGATTGCTTAATAGTGATTCTTGTTATCCTTACAGAGAATTATGGTTTATAGCAGGACTACAGTGTGTTAGGAGATGTCCATGGTTAGTTTGCCGATATACTCTTAGTGAGTCATTTACTTATAGAGTAACCCTCCTACTTGGCTGTCCTTTGTCTAATAACTATTTTTATATTATCTGAAAAAAAGCAATAAGAACCACATGCATACCATTGATTTTCCCCCAAGGAGTAACTCTTGAAAAAGTGAATTTAGTGTATTTCTACCAGGTCTTCAAACAAATGTTTCTCAACTATTTAAAACATGAAAGTCTTATGACTGCTCCCTAAAACTTCTGATGCAACTTCTGGGAAGGGGCACACCCTAATTATTTAAAGCTCTAGTGTCTTCTGTGTATCCCTAAGAACTAAGAAGGTAATGTAAAGCTCTGCTGTTTTGTAGTCTATGTTACAAAGTGAGAAAAAAGTAACAGCTTTTAATGTTTGTTTTTCAAACATAAAGATGTATGTTATAATGGATATGCTTTTTCAATCCACTCATTTCTCACCTCTTTCTGGAATTTCTTATATGTACCCCACTGCCTGCCCAGTATCTAACCAATTCACCATTTGAGATTTGTTGCCCCAGACTTTTTATTCCTGTTGGATTTACTCTGTTTTTTTCTATTTTTTATAGCATGAGTATATCACAAGTTATTTAGTAATTCCCCTATTAAAGTTCTTTCTACCTCTTAATCACTATAAACAATGCTCCAACAAACATTAATTTAGATATGCCTGCAGGTCAGAAAGGATCAGCCTCTCACATAGTACAGGGTCTTATCCAGTCAAAGTTATGTTAGTAGTGTCTGTTTTCACTAGACCTTTCAATCACACAGACTCTTCTTAAATTATTATTATTATTTTTTAAAATTTTTGTGGGTACATAGTAGGTGTATATATTTAAGGGGTACCTGAGATGTTTTCATACAGGCATGCAATATGAAATAAGCACATCATGGAGAATGGGGCATCCATCCCCTCAAGCATTTATCCTTTGAGTTACAAACAATCCAATTATTAACACATTTTTCAAGTTATTCTAAAATATACAATTATTACTGATTATAGTCACCTTATTGTGCTATCAAATAGTAGGTCTTATTAATTAATTCTATCTTTTTGAACCCATGAACCATCTTCACCTTCCTCTCAAACCCCACCCCCTTCCCAGCCTCTGGTAACCATCCTACTCTATGTCTGTGAGTTCAATTGATTTGATTTTTAGATTCCACAGAAAAGTGAGAACATACTATCACATACTATCACACACTCTTAAGCTTGAGAATTCTGTTCTTGCATCACTCCAGTCAAGGATAAAGCTTACCTATACTCCACAAAATTCTTCTTGTCTCTTAGAGGTAATCATCTTTAAACAAAATGACAGAAGTGTATTTCTTTAATAAAACTGTAAAATGATCCTAAGGCAGTATTTTCAAACTGCAGGTCCAGGCCCATTATTGTCACAAAATCATTTTAGAGAATCACCTTTAGAGTTTTTTTTATTGAAACAGGATAGAAAATATTAGGGAGCATCACATGTAATAAAAGTAGGATAGTTTCACAAAACTTTGAATTCAGTTACAGATCTGTAAACATATTTATAAAAATAGATGTGCAGGGTTATTTCATAAACTATATTTCTTACTGTGGGTCACAGTCACTACATAGTCACAGTGAAAAAAATTGAAAAACATACCATGAAAGATTTCTGAGGAAAGCACTGGAGCCTTGACAATATAATCGGTCATATGAAATGTATGCAGTAAAGAATTGTGTTCAGTTTTGCATTCTTCCACCAGGTGTGTCTGTTCCTCTCAGTTGGGGACATGCTTCTTCACCTAACCATAGAGCACATCTGGTGCTCATGAGGCATGTGGGCAGTGTCTGGGGCCTATTGACCCAGCCTCTCATTTCAGGAACCTCCTAGGTCAATAGCCTAAGCAAAAGCTCTTTTCTCTCTCTCTCTCTCTCTCTCTCTCTCTCTCTCTCTCTCTCTCTCTCTTTCTCTTTCTCTCTCTCTCTCTCTGTCTCTCTCTCTCTGTCTCACATACGCACGCACACACACTCACACACTCCTTCCAAGTCCCTAGCTGAATATTCCAGTTAGGTCCATGGACTTTTTTTTTCTTTTTTTTTTGGAGACGGAGTCTCGCTCTGTCACCCAGGCTGGAGTACAGTGGCGCGATCTCGGCTCACTGCAAGCTCTGCCTCCCAGGTTCACGCCATTCTCCTGCCTCAGCCTCCTGAGTAGCTGGGACTACAGGTGCCCACCACCACGCTCGGCTGATTTTTTGTATTTTTAGTAGAGACGGGGTTTCACTGTGTTAGCCAGGATGGTCTCGATCTCCTGACCTTGTGATCCGCCCGCCTCGGCCTCCCAAAGTGCTGGGATTACAGGCATGAGCCACCACGCCCGGCCAGGTCCATGGACTTTTAAAAAGAATTTGAAAGAAAGCATGAGCATTCCAGATGTTTATGACAGAAAGGGATCTCTGTGACTCTTGGATCCAATACACTTACCATACAACCTAGCAATTAAGCTCCTTTATGTTTACCCAAATAAATTGAAAACCTATATCCACACAAAAACCTGCACATGGATGTTTATCTCAGCTTTATTCGTGATTGCCAAAACTTGGAAGCAACCGAGATGTCCTTTAGTAGATGAACAGATAAACTGTGGTATATCCATACAATGGACTATGACTCAGCATTAAAAAGAAATGAGGTGTCACACTATGAAAAGACATGGAAGAACCTAAGTACATATTACTAAATGAAGAAGTCAATCTGAAAAGGTTACATACTGCATGGTTCCAAATATATGACATTCTGGAAAGGGCAAAACTATGTAGACAGTAAAAAGATCCATAGTCAACAACAAAAAACTCAAAAGGCCCAATTCAAAAATGGGCAACGTGTTCAAATAGTCTCCGAAGAAGATACACAGATGGCAATAAGCACATGAAAAGATGCTCAACATCATTACTCATTAGAGAAATGCAAATCAAAACCACAACTGTACACCATACCACTTAGAATGACTATTATATAAAAAAAAAAAAAGAAAGTGTTCTCTAGGATGAAAAGAAATTGAAACCCTGGTGCATTGCTGGTGGGAGTGTAAAATGGTACAGCCATTTAAGGAAAACAGTTTGTCAGTTCCTCTATTAATTACCATAATGATTCAGCAATTTTACTCCTGGGTATATACCCAAAGGAAAACAAAGCAGGGACTCAGATATTTCCACACCAATGTTCATAGTAGCATTATTCACAATAGCCAAAAGGTGGAAACAAAGACAAAATGGATAAACAAAATGTGGTATATACACACAATAGAATATTATTTAGCCATAAAAAGGAACAAAATTCTGACATGTGGCTGGGATGGTGGCTCACGTCTGTAATCTCAGCACTTTGGGAGGCCAAGACAGGCAGATCACCTGAGGTCAGGAGTTCGAGACCAGCCTGGCCAACATGACAAAACCCTGTCTCTACTGAAAATACAAAAATTGGCTGGGTATGGTGGCACGCACCTATAATCCCAGCTACTCGGGAGGCTGAGGCAGCAGAATCTCTTGAACCTGGGAGGTGGAGGTTGCAGTGAGCCAAGATCACACCACTGCACTCCAGCCTGAGCAACACAGCCAGACTCCATCTCAAAAAAAAAAAAAATTCTGACATGTCCAACGTGGATAAACCTTGAAAACATTACACTAAGTGAAATAAGCCAGACACGAAAGGACAAATAGTGTATGATTTCGCTTATATGAGATACTTAGAATAGGCAAATTATCAGAGACAGAAAGTGGAATAGAGGTTACCAGGGTCTCAGGGTTCGGGGGAGGGATGAGGGAGTTATTGTTTAGTAGGTACAGAGTTTCTGTTTGGTATGATGAAAAAGTGTTTGAAATAGATAGTGGTGATGGTCACACAACATTGTGAATGTATTTAATGCCACCAAATTCTACACTTAAAAATGGCTAAAATGGTATGCTTTGTGTTATATCTATTTTTACCATAATTTTTTTTAATGATCAGTGATTACCAGGGATTTGGGGGAAGGGAGAGAGGGATTGAATAGGTAGAGCACAGGGGATTTTTTAAATATACTTTAAGTTCTGGAGTACATGTGCAGAATGTGCAGTTTTGTTACATAGGTATACACGTGCTACAGTGGTTTGCTGCACCCATCAACCTATCACCTACATTAGGTATTTCTCCTAATGCTATCCTTCCTCTAGCCCCCCACTCCCCAACAGGCCCCAGTGTGTGGTGTTCCCCTCCCTGGAGCACAGAGGGTTTTAGGCCAGTGAAATTATTCAGTATGATACTGTAATGGTTGACACATGTCATTATACATTGGTCAAAACCCACAGCATGTATAACACAAAAAGTGAACCCTAATGTAAATGACAGTCTTTAATTAATAATAGTGTATCAATATTGGCTCCTCAATTGTAACAAATGTATTACAGTAGTGCAACATGTTAATAATAAGGGAAAGTGTGTATGTGGGCCAGTGGCAGGAGGGGAATATATAGGAATTCTCCATACTCCACTCAATTTTTCTGCAAACCTAAAACTGCTGTAAAGAATAAATTTTTTAGGGTTCTGGTTCCAAGATGGCTGAATAGGAACAGCTCCAGTCTACAGCTCCCAGCATGAGCAATGCAGAAGACAGGTGATTTCTGCATTTCCAACTGAGGTACCGGGTTCATCTCACTAGGGCTTGTCGGACATTGGGTGTAGCCCACAGAGTGTGAGCCAAAGCAGGGCAGGGCATTGCCTCACCCGGGAAGTGCAAGAGGTTGGGGAATTCCCTTTCCTAGCCAAGGGAAGCTGTGACAGATGGTAGCTGGAAAATTGGGACACTCTCACCCTAATACTGCACTTTTCCAGTGGTTTTAGCAAACAGCACACCAGGAGATTATATTCTGCACCTGGCTCAGAGAGTCCCACGCCCATGGAGCCTCACTCACTGCTAGCACAGCAGTCTGAGATCAAACTATAAGGCAGCAGTGAGGCTGGGGGAGGGGCATCCACCATTGCTGAGGCTTGAGTAGGTAAAAAAAGCTGCCAGGAAGCTCGAACTGGGTGAAGCCCACCACAGCTCAAGGAGGACTGCCTGCCTTTGTAGACTTCTTTTGAGACACATCATCACTGGCCGTCAGAGAAATGCAAATCAAAACTACGATGAGATACCATCTCACATGAGTTAGAATGGCGATCATTAAAATTCAGGAAACAACAGGTGCTGGAGAGGATGTGGAGAAATAGGAACACTTTTACACTGTTGGTGGGACTGTAAATTAGGTCAACCATTGTGGAAGACAGTGTGGCGATTCCTCAGAGATCTAGAACTAGAAATACCATTTGACCCAGCCATGCCATTACTGGACATATACCCAAAGGAATATAAATCATGCTGTTATAAAGACACATGTACACGTATGTTTACTGCGGCACTATTTGCAATAGCAAAGACTTTGAACCAATCCAAATGTCCATCAATGATAGACTGGATTAAGAAAATATGGCACATATACCCCATGGAATATTATGCAGCCATACAAAATGATGAGTTCATGTCCTTCATCCATAGGACATGGATGAAGCTGGAAACCATCATTCTGAGCAAACTATCACAAGGACAGACAACCAAACCTGCATGTTCTCACTCATAGGTGGGAATTGAACAATGAGAACACCTGGACACAGGGTAGGGAATGTCACATACCAGGACCTGTCATGGGGTGGGAGGACTGGGGACGGATAGCTTTAGGAAATTTACCTAATGTCAATGACAAGTTAAAGGGTGCAGCACACCAACATGGCACAGGTATACATATGTAACAAACCTGCACATTGTGCACATGTACCCTAGAACTTAAAGTATAATTTTTTAAAAAAGAAATAACCATAAAAATAGGCAACCAGCCCTTGGGGCTGCTCCGTCTGTGGAGTAGCCATTCTTTTATTCCTTTACTTTCTGAATAAACTTGCTTTCACTTAAATAAATAAATAAAGTATCAGAAAATAAATAAACAAATAAAATAAAAAAAATTAATAGGGGATGCAAATATATAAAAGAACAAATAGCCCCTAGTGTGATGATATGTTCAGTGATAAGAAGTATGTATAAAACCGTATGAGAGCACAGAGGAGGTGGATAGCAGAGCTTTGGGGAGGGAGCTCCATAATGGGTTCAACTTCTGGCTCTGTTACTAATTATTAGGCAAGAAATGTAATTTCTTGGGGGCATGATTCCCCTTATCAGCAAAATCGGAACATTGGACGATATCCAAGTATGCTCTCAGTTTTAAAATTAGGTGATTAGAAAGTATCATTTTATGATACCACTGACTTAAAAATACTTGATTTACAAAATTCAGTATGTAGAAATATAAGCTAAGCATCAATTTCTTCCCCCACCCCCCCACTCCCTCTAGAGGTCAACTTCTGTAGCATATTTGGGAAAAATGCCCTCAAATGATGTTTTGTAAGTTGAAAGTCTAGGTATTAAAATTCTAAATGGCAGTTTTCTAGGCTAGCACATAGCAGCATAACACAGTGCTTTTAAGTATTAGCTCTGGAGTCTGACCAGTCTTCTTGTGATCATGGGAACATGATTTTATCATGGTAAATAACTTCCAGGCTTCAATTTCAATTTCTTTATCCATAAAATGGGGTTAACAATTGGATCCACTTTTTAGTGTTGCTAAGAGCAATGAATCAGTTAATACATGTAAGTGTTTAGAATTATACCTGGACTATGATGGACACGAAGTAAATATTAATTATATCAATCTATAAAGAAGTTCAGTGATTTTGCATCCTTTTTGCTTGTTTGTTTTAGGCCTGGGATACTTTCTACAGACAAGAGCTTATCTAATTACAGTTGTATATTGTAAACCCCAGGGCAAACACTAAAAACATTTTTTAAGTAGTATAAATAATGTCAATTAGGAAATAAAATGGAATCATAAAAATGCTCAATTAACCCAAGAGAAAAGAGAAAAAGAGTTAAAAAGAAATGAGGAACATATGGAAGAAATACAAAACAGCTAATATGATGGTAGATGTTAATCCAACCATATCAACAATCACATTAAATATGAATGCCTGAATGCACCAGTTAAAAAAGGGAGATTGTCAGATAGGATCAAAAAGCAAACCCCAACAATATGCTGTCCTCAATAAATCAATTTTAAATAAAAGACATTTATAAAGTAAAAATTAAAAGAAAGAAAAAATAAACCATGTAAACACTAACCCCAAAAGACTGAAATAGCTATTTTGATAAGAAACAAAATAGACTTCAGAAAAAGGAACATTATCAAGGATAAAGAGAGACATGACATAATGATAAAACAATCAATTTTACAGGAAGACATAACAATGCTAAACGCTTATGCACATAACATCAGAGTTTCAAAATACATTAGACAAAACCAAATAGAACTGAAAGGAAATAAAGGCAGAGCCAGAACTGTAGTTGGAGACTTTATTACTTTTCTCTCAGTAACTGATAGAACATGTAGAGAGAAAACCAGCAAGAATATGGAAGTCCTTAACAACATTATTAACCAGTTATACCTAATTGACATTTCTGGAGCAAACCATGCAACAGCAAAATATACTTTCTTTTATAAGTGCGTTATAACACTCACCAGGATAGACTTTATCCAGGCTCAAAATAAAGCTCAACAAATTAAAAAGAGCAGAAATCATACAAAGTATGTTCTCAGACCATAACAGAATTAGCCTAGAGAAAAATAACAGAATGCCAATTAGAAAATCTCCAAATACTTGGAAATTAAACAGCACAATTCTAAATAATCCATAGATCAAAGAGGAAGTCTTAAAAAAAATTAAAGTATTTTGAAGTGAATGAAAATGAACCTGCAAAACTTCAACAAATATGAGATGACTAAAACAGTGATTACACGGAAGTGCACAGTATAAAATGGTTACTATAGAAATAAAAAGATCTCAGACCCACAAGATATGTTTTTACCTTACAAAACTAGAAATAAAAGAGCAAACTATGTCCAAAGCAAGCAGACAAAATTAAATATAAATAAAACCAGAAATGAATGAACTTGAAAGAAGAAAAAACATATGATCATCAATAAATGCAGAAAAATTATTTGACAAAATTAAACTTCCATTTATGGTAAAAACTTTTAGCAAACTAAAAATAAAAGAGCTTCCTTAATCTGAGAAAGTGCACAATGAACATTAAATGATGAAAGACTGATTTGTTTCATCCTATAGTCAAGAATAAGGTAAGGATGTTCTCTGTCTCTCTCAATATCATTATGGAAGCCCTAGCCATGGAATAAAACAAGAAAATTAAGACAAAAGAAGAGAAAAAATATTTATTTATGAACGACATAAGTATCTATGTAGAAAATCCCAAAAGAAGTCTACAACAACACTTCTAGAACTAATAAAAGAGCTTAGCAAGGTCACAGAATACAAAGTTAACAATTGGAATNACCCATCTGACAAAGGGCTAATATCCAGAATCTACAAAGAACTTAAACAAATTTACAAGAAAAAAGTCAAACAACCCCATCAAAAAGTAGATGAAGGATATGAACAGACACTTCTCAAAAGAAGACATTTATACAGCCAACAGACACATGAAAAAATGCTCATCATCACTCGCCATCAGAGAAATGCAAATCAAAACCACAATGAGATGCCATCTCACACCAGTTAGAATGGCAATCATTAAAAAGTCAGGAAACAATAGGTGCTGGAGAGGATGTGGAGAAATAGGAATACTTTTACACTGTTGGTGGGACTGTAAACTAGTTCAACCATTGTGGACGACAATGTGGCGATTCCTCAAGGATCTAGAACTAGAAATACCATTTGACCCAGCTATCCCATTACTGGGTATATACCCAAAGGACTATAAATCATGCTGCTATAAAGACACATGCAAACGTAAGTTTATTGCAGCACTATTCACAATAGCAAATACTTGAAACCAACCCAAATGTCCATCAATGATAGACTGGATTAAGAAAATGTGGCACATATACACCATGAAATACTATGCAGCCATAAAAAAGAATGAGTTCATGTCCTTTGTAGGGACATGGATGAAGCTGGAAACCATTATTCTCAGCAAACTATCACAAGGACAGAAAATCAAACACCGCATGTTCTCATTCGTAGGTGGGAATTGAACAATGAGAACACTTGGACATAGGGTGGGGAACATCACACACCAGGGCCTGTCATGGAGTGGGGGAAGAGAGGAGGGATAGCATTAGGAGATATACCTAATGTAAATGACAAGTTAATGGGTGCAGTACACCAATAGGGCACATGTATATATATGTAACAAACCTGCACATTGTGCACATGTATCCTAGAACTTAAAGTATTAAAAAAATAATTTTTTAAAAATAAGAACACAATATGAGTATTTTTATAACGGCTTTTTTTTTTTACTACTGTGTTCATACAGTATTAACGTCTTTCCAGGGATTCAGCCTGGACAGGCAAGGACAAATATAGGGCGATGATGGGAAGGTTAACTAAAGGATCATGAGGCTGCTGAAAGAGGATGAGACTCAGAGCATGTGGAAATTTAGGAGCAGAGGATGTTTTCTAGTCCCTCTAGACTTTTACCCCAAGCCCCATAGAGGAGAGGGACTAGAATTTGAGTGAATGAGTGGAGATAACTGAGCCCTTGTGTCTGAGGATCTCCAACAACATGGAATGTTGAGCAGAGCAAGTTTCTGCTCCTGCTCAGGGATTCCCAGTCCCTGGAGGGTGACAAGAGGGTGGCATGACAGGACTGAACAAAGCAAAGTGATGCTTCCACATTTACTTCTGCACTCAGCATATTCTATGACTTCCCTGCTAGGGGTGAGCAGGTACAAAAGTCAAGCAATCCTGGTGGCCAGTTGCCTGAAATTACCATAATCGAAATCTGGGGGGCATGCAGGAGCCTATAGGGGAGCATGGGAAGGACCTGCTCCACCCACCCTAAACCAAGATGTATGCACATTAACCCCAGATTCCCACCTGATGCTGCTGTGACCCTTCTGAGTCACTTTCTTTTAGTCGTGTCCGTTCCTCCATTACTCACCTGAGGCTATTCTTCTCAGGGTCATTAGTGATCTCTATATTGCTAAATCTAATGATCAACTATAAGTCCTCATATTAATTGACTGATTGGCAACTTGTCATTCCATTGGTCACCTTCTCCTTGAAACACTTTTGTTTCTTGGCTTCCAGTATGCCGCTCTTCTAGCTTTCCTTCTGTCTTGCTGGCTGCTGTGTCTCAGTCTCCTCTGCCTACCGGTTCTTCCTCCTCTTCTCAATCTTTGACATTAAAGAGTCCCGAAGACCAGTCCTTAGATCTCTTTCATTTAAGCAACATACATTCATCTCAAACAATACAAATGTGAACTCCTGACTCCCTTTCTCCCACCATCACCCAGTAACACCAAACCTACTCCAATGTCAGTATTTCCCACATCAATTAATGGCAACTTCGTCCTGCCGGTTGTTCAGGGCAAAAACTTTGGTGCCATCCTTGACATTTTTTTTCTCTAATTGTCCACATCCAATCTATCAGTAAATCCTATTGTCTCTACCTTGAAAATGAACCCAGCGTCTAAATGCCTGTAATCTCCTCTGCTGCTGTAATTACTGAAGTAACCTTAAAACTAAATCTCCCTGCTTCTACTCTAATCTATACCCCCAATGCTCTATTTTTAGCACCATGACCTAAGTGATCCTTTTAAGATATAAGTCAGATCTAAGCAGACCCCCTAATAGCCCCCAATTTACTCAAAGTAAGAGCTAGCTTCCTTGCTGGCTTCCTACCAGGCCTTATACCATGTGGCCCCTTACCACTCTGGAGTCATCCTCTACCACTTTCTCCCTTTATTCCTTTATTACTCTGCTTTAGGTTCACTGGCTTCCTTGTTCCTTCTGACAGACTGGGCAGTCGCCAACCTCCAGGCATCTGCATTAGCTATAATTTCTGGCTGGAATGCTCTTCCTCATTTACCCATGTGGCTTACTCTCTTATCACCCTCAAGTCCTTGCTGACATGTTGATTTCCTAGTGAGACCTGCCCTGAGCTTCTTATTTAAAACTATACTCCCATTCAAGTCTTCTCTAATCCCATTACCCTTATTTTTTACATATATCTGGTCACCTTCTATATACTATGTTTTTAATTTATACTTCTTTTCTCTTCCTCCCAGGCATGCTCCCATCATAAGCTCCCTGAGAGAGCAGATTTTTTTTCCCTCTTATGTTCACTGCTGTATTCCTGGTGCCTATAAAAGTGCCTGGCATATAATAGGTGCTCAATATTTATTGAAGGAATGAAGAATGGGTGAATGAATGCCATTCATTCTCCAGCTTGGCAACCTCATTCTGATCCCTTAAATATTTTACTGTGTGTTTTTTAAAATTATTATACAGGAGTTTCTCCAGTGAGTCACTATTCTCTGACACGGCATGCTGTTGTTTGACACCATGCCTCTGTTCGTGTTGTCCTCTCAGGCTGGGGAAGCCTCTCTACTCCCTACCTCCTTCCCAGCTAACGCCTACTCATCCTTTGGAACTCAACCTACATATCATCTCTTCTAGGAAACTTTCCATGAACATCCCCCAAAACTAGATTAAGTGCCCTCCTATGTACTTTCATCTTATTGCTTCTAATGACTTTTTATATGACTGTCTATCCCAGAGTTCATGAGCTTTATGAGACAAGGCCTGTGTATTGTTCACTGTTGTCTCTGTAGTGCCTGGCACAGTGCCCGACACACAGCAAGTACTTGAATATTTGAATTGTTGAGTGCAAGACTCAGCCCAAAGTTGTTTTTATTTTGACCCTTTTAGGGATCTCTTCATCAACTAGTCTTCATTCTAGGCAGCATTCATTCCATGCAAATGAAAGGCAATGGAGGTTGGAACAGGCAACAGGACTAGAGTGGGCTCTCAGGTGGGTTACCCTTAAAGATCTCAATAACAACAGGGAAAAGACAGGGAGATTCTATCATCTGGTTTTGACATCTGTCACATTAGCTGTGTGCTTTTGATAAACGTTCCTAAAGGAAGGTGCACCATGGCACTCTAAAGGACCTTCCCTGCAGGTTGTGAGCATCTACTGTATAGAAGTCATCAATGAATTTTGCCTGTGGGCCAAACATGCATTAGATTCCTGGCCACTGTTTCTTATACTATCGTCATGTCCATGTTGATCCTCTGAACCCAAAACACCATGGGACAATAGAATTCAAGCCTGACCTTCACCTTCAGTGCACCTAAAACAAGGGCCTTTCTTCTCTGTTCAAGTCCCTTTGTCCACATTCTAGGGTGGGGCTGGGAGGAGTCATGTGGAATGCTGACCCATCTGAAATAAAATGTGATTTAAGCTTCTATACCACACAAGAATTACTTTTTAGGTCCTTTACCCTCTCTGACTATCATATACTACACTGAAAATGAGGAGGCACAAACAGGTGGCTCTTTGCTTAAAGGTACAAAGTATATTTGGAGAATGCCCTGCTTCACCTGCATGTTAATGGAAATGGCAATGAAAGCCTTTTTAAAGGGGATGCAGAGGTTCAGGAACCTATGAACTCCTTTTTCTTGTAATGGGTATTCTTGCATAAACCAGTGCCTTCTGCTGAGGTGAGTTGAGACCTGGGATAGATTTCCTGGTTGAGTGGCACAAGTCATTTGAGGACAGAGTTTGGAACATTTGTAGGAGTGGCACAGGACCCAGGATTGGCTGGGCTGAAGGGAGTGTTGCTAGAGCAGATTATTTAGGCACTGGGGGGCATCAGAGAAGATCAGGCCTTCCTCCTCAGTAGAAGGAGGCTGAGCCTCAGGGTCCTCTGTTGTCTTCTCTGTTGTAGCTCCCCACACATGATATTTGGTGACAGTTGGACTCTTCTCAACGTTTTTTGTCCTGTCTTGGGTCACTGTCTCAGCCTTAGAAAGGAGAATGGATTCCTCATGCCTTCGATCTTTCATTTCAGGGTTAATCCAGTGCAGAAACAGCTTCATCTTGTTATCCAAGCTAACTTCTGGAGCTTCTGGAAGGATGATGCTCTTGTAAGTATGGACTCCCCTTACCAGACCCCGCAACTCTTATTCCTAGAAAGTGTGGCCCTGCAAATTTTGACCCTGCAAATTTTGCCCTGTAAAACATGGCCCTGAACCATTTGACCCTGAAAACTTTGAATCTGAAAAATATTTACCCCTTCAAATACTGTACTTGTAAAATTTCGGCCCAGCAATTAATGGCCCAGTAATTTGGCCCTTTAAGCTCTGGGCACTCCAGGTTTGGCATTCTCAGAAATCCTTGTTTGGATGAGGTTATTCAGCTTACTCTAACAGCTTTGCAAATTATTCTTATCTGGTCTTTTGCCCCAAGTAATCCTGGAGGATGCTCTTACAACTCAAGGTTAGGGAGAAGCTGGTGAAGGAGCAATAGCCAGTACTGAGAAGATGAAAATGGGACTCCGCAGATCCAGACAGATCCTTGCTAGTCCCTGCTCAAGGCAACCATCTTAGCTAAACTAAAGTTTTACCTGAGAAAGATCCTGGAGATATATTTGGCAAATTGTGAGCTCTAGAGTTCTGCTTAGATGTGCCCCTGTTCGCCCCTGAACCTCGGCAGAAAGGGTGCTCTCTCTGGCTGGGGAGAGCTCCAATGCTGTCCAGATACCCCCTTCTCTAAGATTCCCAGCTGCTTTGAACATCATCGAATGTCACTGGGTTGTCTGTTTTCTCTGCTGAAGTAGGGACTTGTCCTCACTTTTGCAAAGACCTGGTCTAAGAGGTTCAGGGCCCTCCAGGCTGGGTTGTTGACTCCAGCCTCCAGCTGAACAGAAAGTACCTGGGCCTCTGTTATACCCCCACTGGGTGTGAGATCCCAGAATCCCAGTGGGCATGGGGTACTGCTCAGGAACTAGATCACTTGTAGCTCTGCTGCACTGTCTTTGGTTCAACTGCAAGCTGTTCTTTCAGGCCAACCCATTCTGGATCTGGGGCACATGGGATGCCTGGTGGGATATGGAGTTTCTGGAGCAAGGTTTTCCCTTGGTTTAGCAATCTTTAGACTCCTAAAGGATCCCTGAGTGGAGATTCTTTGGGATGGTCAAAATTTGTTCCCTGAATTCCCTTGTCTTTATGGGACTTCCTAAATGTATCTCGAGGAATTTATTTTTCAGGTAAAAATTTAGTTTGGCCAAGATGGGTGCCTTGAGTGATTAGGGCCTGTGAGGATCTGTCTGCCTCTCTAGTGGTACCATCTCCAGCAGCTTGTATTTTAGCCCAGAACACTTGTACATTATCTACACAAGCCTCATTGGTGTTTTGAAAGCATGGCCCAGGACTTATACTTTGCTGTTCGGATGAGACTGAGTCAGAGGCTCTGATGGGCTCAATCTGTGATTGTGGATTCATGAATGAGTGCCTGGACCACAGCCCTGGAAAGAGCCACATAATAGAGAGCAGGCAGCCCTGACAGAAAGGCCAAAATTGTCTCAAGTTTCTCAGTGGCTTCCTGGTACAGGGTCTGAGGAGCTCAGGATCATCAGTAACAGCATCTCGTAAGGCCTGTTGCTGCTTGTCAAGGGCTCTCAATATTCAGAGTGTCCCTTCCTGATCTGTGTAGGGGCTGATATGTGTCACTTCCAGGTCCAGGTGTTTGCTTCTCAGAGGACAGGGGCACCAAGTTGCTGCCCAGGCCCTTGGAATACTGCAGACCCAGTGACTTGTAGTCCCAACAATGGCAGATGTGGGCAGGGACAATGCCCTAGCAGATCTTCCCATATTTGTAATCTATGTGGCTCTGCAACATGACCTTGGCCTGAGGAAACAATTGCAGACTGGCCCTCCTGCCACAGTGGATTAGAGCAGGCCACTATTCCCACTGGCCTCTGGTGCTGCATGTTGGGAAGACCCACATAGGTCAGGGTTGTGCTGCTCCAGGGCAGGGATTATTGGTCATCAGGTCACAGGAGGAACTGGATAGACTGCTGGATCTTTTGGATCAGGTCCCAGCAATGGCAAATCAACCCTCTGTTTCAATTGCTCCTGGAGGTAGAATTCCAGCAGCCTCTGGGCATGGTCTAGGAGAATGCTACCTCCCTCTTGAGGACTAAAATGGACTTCACCAATCAAAGAGGGTCCTGGATCTAGTGGGAAAGGCTGCAACATGTCTCAGGACTTACATTGTTTATTTCCTGGATCTACAGAGGTCTCTGGACAACAGCTGGCAAACTCCACTGAAGCTGGAGCTGCCTCTACAGCAGGTGCCACTCCAAGGCTTTCACTTAGCCGAAGTCAGATACAGGACATTGATCTGGGTTTGTCCATGGTCAGATGGAGAATGTGGGGGAAAAGATGGGGAAGGACGGGGGATTTTAATTAGTACAGAGGTGAAGGAGAAATCATTGAATAGAAAAGGCCAAGGGCTCCCTGTTTTGGAGATCTCTAAAGGCAGACCAGGGATCTCTAAAGGCAGACAGTAATGTGCAGAAAAGAGAAACCACAGTAAGGTAGCTACAGATGTGGTACACTGAGGCCTCAGTGCATCCCCCAGGCAATGGACAGAGGCCACTTAGAAGTTGAAAGAGGGGAGAGGGTGGAGCTAGAGCCATGGGAGTTGGGATTTGTTCACAGTAATTTTTCTGCTCTGAGTCCATAGCAGATCCTTCAAAAACCCTGAAAGTTTAGGTGGACCAGCTAGCCTCCCATGAGTCAAGGAGATGGAAGCTCATCTGTTCGACAGAAGCCTTAGAGATAGCGTTCAGGGTGAAAGAAATGGCTGTTTGTCTGTTTTCCATCCTTTGGAAAATTAGAAGTGGTGTGGTATAAGCTGCCACAGGAACTCCTCCACAGATCTTGGGAGACCTCAAATGTGGGAATATGTGAAACAATATCCTTTTTTTTTTTTTTTTTTTGGAGACAGAGTCTCGCTCTGTCACCCAGGCTGGAATGTAGTGGCACGATCTCGACTCAGTGCAAGCTCCGCCTCCCGGGTTCACGCCATTCTCCTGCCTCAGCCTCCCAAGTAGCTGGGACTACAGGCGCCCACCACCACGCCCGGCTAATTTCTTTTTGTATATTTAGTAGAGATGGGGTTTCACTGTGTTAGCGAGAATGGTCTCAATCTCCTGACCTCGTGATCTGCCCGCCTCGGCCTCCCAAAGTGCTGGGATTATAGGCATGAACCACCTTGCCTGGCCAACAATATCCTTGTACTTGGAGATTCCTCAGGACTTTTTGGACACTGCAATAGCATTTGAAAGGAATGTAGGGTCATAGGGTGTTGTTTGAGGTTTAGGAGCTCTGGGTTCAGGGAAAGAAAGGGAATCTAGTGTTCAAGGGCTGCTGACCTTGGTTCTCCAGGACAAATTTGGAGTTGTTTTTCTTCCTCTCCTGCTGGCTCAGAGGAATTCCAGGCTTCTCAAAGTTTGAAGACAGAGATCCCATGACCTGGGACACAGCTGGGACTTGCGATCTCTGTCCTCGCTGAAAGTGATCAGCCCAGGAATCTTGGACGCTGTCTGCACCAGCTGACTGGGCAGCTGACTGGGTTAAAGATTTCTGATCCATTAGTTGTGACAGTGTTGGAGTTACAGATGCCAGTGAAAGCTCTTTGGATTTCGGGGAACCCAGATCCTGACTATGCTCAAAAGGCACATTAGACGTAGACAAAGCCCCTAGGCAAGAGGAGCCCTGTGATGGCCGCTGTGAAGTCAGGGAGATCTGGTTGTTCTCACCCGCCAGTAATTGCTGAATCTCCAGAGCCATAACATTGCAAATTTGGCAGCAGGGATCTGCACACAGAATTCGCCGCACACTTCCTTCCTGAGGAAGCCAGCCCTGGCTGGGAAGAGAAACATGACAAACATTAATGATGGAGTGACCTCTGCCTTCTCAGAAAAGTGTGGGCCGGGGTTGGCATTGTCCTTTCCCAGTCCTGAAAATCCTGGGGCCTACACTGTCTTGTTGTCTACCTCTCTGCTTTTCTTTCTAAGAAAATGCCATTTGGAGGCCAGACACAGTGGCTTACGCCTGTAATCCTAGCACTTTGGGAGGCTGAGGCGGGTGGATCACCTGAGGTCAGGAGTTCGAGATCAGCCTGGTCAACATTGTGAAACCCTGTCTGTACTAAAAATACAAAAATTAGCCAGGCATGGTGGTGCATGCCTGTAGTCCCTGCTACTCAGGAGGCGGAGGTAGCAGAATCGCTGGAACCCGGGAGACAGAGCTTGCAGTGAGCTGAGAATGTGCCATTGTACTCCAGCCTGGGCAACAAGAGTGAAACTCTGTCTCAGAAAAAAGAAAAAAGAAAATAAAAAGAAAAAGCCATTCGGCAAGGTGGGCTGGGCTGACAGTCTGGAGCTTGCTGGGCAAGGCTTCAGACAACCCATGGGATGGCATGGCCCTCAGAGAAGCCTGGGAGCTGCGTTCAGTTCTTTGTTGACCGTGTTGAAAAGCTGAACTGGGAGAATGGAGCTAGGTGGTTAGCTGATGGGGCATCACCAGTTAGAACATAGATCAGTCTCATTTGAGGCTAAGAAACCCAAAGCCTGGTATTTGGGCTTGAAGTTCATATAGAACCTCTGTGTTCTGAGGGCTATTTGGTGTCCCTGCTGATATACCCAATGTCTTTTGGGACTCAATCCTATTCTCTAGAAATCTTAAGAAATGGTTAAGATGATAGGCTGCCATCTGAGGGCTATCTCCGTACTGACAGAGCCAGTGGAGGTAATGTCAGCAGAGTCCAGTCAGACTCAGAGGAGAGAGAATAAAGAATAAGACAGGGATGACTTCTTTTTTTTTTTTTTTTTTTTTCATTTTTTTATTATACTTTAAGTTCTAGGGTACATGTGCATAACGTGCAGGTTTGTTACATATGTATATTTGTGCCATGTTGGTGTGCTGCACCCATCAACTCGTCAGCACCCATCAATTCATCATTTATATCATGTATAACTCCCCAATGCAATCCCTCCCCCCTCCCCCCTCCCCATGATAGGCCCCAGGGATGACTTCTTTATGCAAAATCCATTCCTCTTGACTGAACAGCTTGTCTCATGGCTGAATGCAACCCCGTATAGAGTCTTTTATGAATTATACACTAGTACCAGCCTGAATTCTAGAACTACTGTGACCTAGCCCAAAGCAGAATTGGGTGACCTTCCCTCTTGAGATGTCTGGCCCAGCCCCCGTGACCTGGCAACTCTATCAACTAGCGAACCAGCCTCCACTGTGTATGTCTCCCTCCCATCCATTATCCCTCTTCTTTTTTTTTTTTTAAGTAAATATAATTTTATTTTATTTTTT
>NW_016830546.1:175739-226715 GCF_001698545.2 Rhinopithecus bieti
CTGGTGTGCCCGTTTGCTTAAAGCGCAGTATTGGGGTGGGAGTTACTCGATTTTCCAGGTGTTGTGTGTCTCAGTTCCCCTGGCTAGGAAAAGGGATTCCCTTCCCCCTTGCACTTCCCAGGTGAGGGGATGCCTCGCCCTGCTTCAGCTCTCGCTGGTCGGGCTGCAGCAGCTGACCAGCACCGATTGTCCGGCACTCCCTAGTGAGATGACCCCAGTACCTCAGTTGAAAATGCAGAAATCACCGGTCTTCTGTGTCGCTCGCGCTGGGAGTTGGAGACTGGAGCTGTTCCCATTCGGCCATCTTCCCATTATCCCTCTTCTTATCTCTACCCCAAGCCAAGCTGAGAAATGATCACAGACCAGACTAGCAGCTGGGAGACTGCAGAGAACAAGAGATTACCTTTTCATGAGAAAGAGCAGCTTGCACAACTTCTTGGCTTCTTCCTGAGAAGTTCTCCTAGCTGAGGAAACAGAAGATAGTGTTATGTGGAACTGGAGAGGATTCAGGAACATCCTATAAGAAGTTGAAGGCCTTTTAATGAGAGGATATTGAAAACCCCAAGAGTCAGAACACTAAGTCACATCTGTGTACAACTTAACTGTTTACAATGTGTTGTTCTGTACCTCATCTCATTTGTTCTTCACCATCACACTGGGAGTGAGGAAGGCTCATCACATGCCCATTTTATGGAGAACAAGACTGAGAGTTGAAGTGAGTTCCACAGGTTTGTAAAACTAGTAAATGACAGAGTTGAGGACTTATGTCCTACTTCTTCCTTCTTTATTCTCAGGAGGATAAGATAGAGAATTTTTTTAATGTCCCTAGGCTCTGATTTTCCACCCAAGGAAGTCTTCCATGAGAAATTGTCCGTAGGGGGGTACTAGAGTCTGCAGTGGTTAGAGCACCTGGCTCTTAGCAGCAGGGGTCATAGAGGGGTCAGGATCCATGGGAACCTCACCCACAGTAGAAGCGAATCAGAGGAGAGACTGGGACTTTACCTCTTGATGTTCTATCTCCAGACTTTTGTTGGACTCTTCGGTGACACTTAAAGACAAAAACATTAGAATGTAAAGCTGCTACACCATTTTTTCCCATATCTAAAATGAAACAAAACTCATAAACATTTCCCAATCTTTTTCTGTGTTCCAATTTTACATACTCTTCTTTCCTTTCTGTATTCTTTTTCACCCCAAGAGTTTCCTTATTTGCTTGTTTCTGACTCCCTTTCAGGCTCTTCCATACTCCATGCCTCCCGCCCTCATTCCTTTCATAAGTTCTGTGGGGACTTTAGGATGAGATGGGAGGAAAAGTGGAACAGATTAAAGGATGGGTGGGTCTAGAAGCCAAAGGAGTTCAGCCATCAAATGGCCCTAAATAGCTGCCAACCAGAATAATCACCCGAATTGGGAGCTCTTCTGGTATCCAGTGAGGAAACCCCCTTAAAAAAGCAAGGGCTAACAGTAACAAGAGAAAGCTGGGGGATAAAATCTTGTTTGAGGCACATCAATTTAGCCATGGTCATAGTGTTTCCCTACCCGGCAACAGCTCCTGTTAGGTCCCAACCTTAATTTTTGGCGGCTCTTTTTCACTTGCCAAATAATTAATGCAATAATGCAGATGGATCCATAGGTGTATAAGGGATGTCCAACATCCCACAAAACAAAGGTAGGGCTTAACATGATCTAAACCTCACTAGCCATCCTTCTCCCTAGTCTTTCACTGTCTTGGAACCTAATACCTCCAGATTCTACACCTCATCATTTCTGCCTCACAGAAGAGGGATCCAAACCACCAGACCGCATCACAAAGCCCTCCTGTTCCACAAGGCAGGAATAGCATCACAGACCTTTGTCTGTTTTTGGAGAGGCTTACTGTGGTGATTCAATGTTCAGATGAGGGTGTCTGGTGCTCTGTATGGGCTATAGAGCCTGGGGCAAAAGATACCAAGGTCATGGGCAGCATGTACCTTTTCATGTTCACTCTACTCTCTATACCCTTATGGCTCAGCTCTCTCCTTTACTACAATGGCCTGACACCTATCCCTATAAAACCAAGTCTATATACACTACATGCCCTATAAGAGAGACAGTGGGTAGATCAGAGGAACTCCATGAACTACATCATCTGTACTGGGAAGATAACAACAACAACAACAACAACAAAAACAGAGGATAGGGCAGGCATCATATTGTTAAATCTTGGAAACTGATTTTTAATGTCACCAGCAATGATATATGGTCAGTACAGAGAGGTCCAGAAAGAGGGCAGTGTATGACGTGTCAAGGAAAGGACAAAGCTGTTGTTCTTTTAAATAACTTTCTGAGAGTTAAAGAAGGACTCCTCCCAATCTGTGTGGTCCAGCCTGAGATGGGTGAGCAGAGATTGTAAGCACTACCTTTCAAGGAGGCAAATGAATGATGCTCACTTCTGGAGCTCTGTACAAGGCTTGATTTTCCAGAATCGCCTCTACAGATTTTATAGCATCTAGCCTATTCATGGAGGTGAGTTATTGGCGAAACTTTCGATTAAGGTCAACAAACTTGTGGCTCTTTGGTTGAATCCACCATGGTCGGAATGTTTGCCTGAAAGAGTGTTTTATGAAAATCTGAATTTGAATAACTTTAGGCAGAGCAGGATTTTCCCTCATTCAACCCTAGGATCTACCTCTCCTATGCCCACTGATTCTCACATTAATGTTAACTTCATGACCCCGATCAATATTATGGCATGTCCCATAATATTGATCCCTAGGATTTCTGAGTTTCCTTGAGAAGTTCTTGCCCTGATAAGAGTGGTTGCTCTTAGGCTCAAAATCTCTGAAAAGGGGCTGGGTACGGTGGCTCACGCCTGTATTCCCAGCACTTTGGGAAGCTGAGGCAGGTGGATAACCTGAGGTCAGGAGTTCAAGACCAGCCGGGCCAACATGGTGAAACCCTGTCTCTACTAAAAATACAAAAAATTAGCCAGGCGTAGTGGTGGGCGCCTGTAATCCCAGCTACTCAGGAGGCTGAAGCAGGAGAATCACTTGAGCTCAGAAGGCACAAATTGCAGTGAGCCGAGATCACACCACTGCACTCCAGCCTGGGTGACAGAATGAGACTCTGCCTCAAAAACAAACAAAATCTCTGAAAAGGGTATTTGATCCTTCTTCCAGCATTCGTTCCTCCACCAGACAGGAATAGTGAGCACTCAGTACGTGCTTAACCCTAAGTTGGGCAGTGTGAAGAGTACAAAGACATTTGGGTTGTGTTGCATACCTGCTTTCAAGATTCTTAAATATCTAGTTTCAAAGACAAGGCATTCACAAGAACCAAAAGCCAACCTTTTGCTGGGGAAGGAGCTGGAGAAGGGGGAAATCAAGTGTTATTGTTTAATGGGTACAGGAGTTTCTGTTTGGGGTGATGAATACAACCATCTTATTCATAAGTGAATACCCTTAATGGCACTGAATTGTACACTTAAAAATAACTAAAATGGTAAATTTTATATTAAGCATATCTTACCATAACTTAAAAACAACCAAAAAATTCATTAGCACAAGGGTTTCTTTTTGAACTAGCTATAAGGAAAATTATTCTGAAAATGATTTGACAAACAAATGGATTAGTGAACATTTTTCTCTTTTTTTTTTTATTTCCATAGGTTATTAGGGAACAGGTGGTGTTTGGTTACATGAGTAAGTTCTTTAGTGATTTGTGAGATTTTGGTGCACCCATTACTTGAGCAGTGTACACTGTACCCTATTTGTAGTCTTTTATCCCTCGCCCTCTCCCACTCCTCCTCCCAAGTCCCCAAAGTTCATTGTATCATTCTTATGCCTTTGCGTCCTCATAGCTCCAATATATCAGTGAGAACAGATGATGTTTAGTTTTCCATTTCTGAGTTACCTCACTTAAAATAATAGTCTTCAATCTCATCCAGGTCGCTGTAAATGCCATTAATTCATTCCTTTTTATGGCTGAGTAGTATTCCATCTCATATATATATACACCACAGTTTCTTTATCCACTCATTGACTGATAGGCATTTGGGTTGGTTCCACATTTTTGCAATTGCAAATTGTGCTGCTATAAACATGCGTGTGCAAGTATCTTTTTCGAATGACTTATTTTCCTCTGAGTAGATACCCAGTAGTGGGATTGCTGGATCGAATGGTAGTTCTACTTTTAGTTCTTTAAGGAATCTTCACACTGTTTTCCATAGTGGTTGTCCTAGTTTGCATTCCCACCAGCAGTGCAAAAGTGTTCCCTGATTACCACATCCATGCCGACATCTACTGTTTTTTGATTTTTTGATTATGGCCATTCTTGCAGGAGTAAGGTGATATCACATTGCAGTTTTGATTTGCATTACTGAACATTTTTCTTAAATGTCCTTCTTATACCTACAAAAGGAAAATAGATTTTCATATTAAGGATAATTTAAGAAGAGCCCGTCCTGAAAATTGGATGAATTTGAGCTATTTTAACATCTGCCCTGAACTTGCAAATTCCATAATACAGGAATGAGAAGACTTTTTCAACCAAAGAACGCTGAATGAAAGGTTAACAAAAATCAATTAAAAGGCAGTTTGAGTCAGCTGTTTAGTAGCAGGTTATCAACATACCTGCAAAGTAGCCTGGATCCTTCATTACTTTTATTACTCCTACTTAACCAGCTGCTGCCACCCTCTATGGGGCTATAACAATTCTATCACCCATTAGCCTGACCTCTTGCCCCCGGCAAAATCACCACATTCTGCAAATCCTGCACCTGCTCCTACCGGTGCACTACTTACCTCACAGATAACCCGCAGCCTCTGCCCTCTGACCAAGACATTAAAACCGTCTACTGAAAACTCCGCTCCAGCAATTCTCCTGGCCCTTGCTCCTCTGTCTCAGAGCTGAGGAATTAGAGCAAAGGGCTGAGCCAAAAATGGTCTCATGCCTTTTTGCAGATTAGGCCTTTAGCATAGGTTTATTTACTGGTTTGGGGCTCATCGACAAGGGTGCTTGTGCGGACAGGACAGTGGGATCAGTGTCTTCCTAAACAAGGGCACATTCATGTAATGAACACAGCTAAGCCTGGCATTTCTCACGATGTGGGCATGGATCATCACATTTGCCCTTTCTGCCTTGTAGTTGAGAGCAAATAGCAAACAAGGGAGATGAAGTACATGAAAAGCCTCTGTGGATGCTGGAGGGCTGCACAACTATCAAGGGTTCTTCATTTGTTTCTAGAAAACTTGCTTTAAGCCAGACCCTGCTTTCATTATAATGCTGCAGAGCCACAATGATCGCAATAGAATTTCTTCAAGGAACTGTTCATGGCTACCAGTTCATATGTACCATGGGTCCTATCACCTTGTAAAGAAAAATGTGACTGACATGCCACTGATGTGAGACTTGTCCCTCCACACAAGCCTTACGAAAGAGCTTCGCTGTGTCTCATACTCAGAAAATACTAGTGAACATCTCAAATATACCAAGGTGCCGGGGACAGAGATGCATAGTTGCTGCGACTCAGCGGCAACACTTTTATAGATGAGCACCTTTGTTAATGCCCAAGAGCTAGAATTTCCAGGGAGTTGGGCAGGAAGCCTCAGAGCAGTGTCAGGCAGCAGAGCCACCAGAGCTCACACAGCGGATTACTACCCAATGCAGGAGTGTGGGGAGTAACGGTAGATGACAGCCAGAGACACTAGAGGGCAGCACATGCCCACCCAATACGCCTAGTCCTGTGACATCTCTACCCTGACAGGAATTTTCAAAGGTTTTCTTCTCCAGTGGGCTCTCAATCCCAGCCTTACATCAGAATCACTTGGGAGCTTGTTAAAAATATAGATTTCCTGGTTTCACTCCAGACTAATGAATCGGAATCTCTATGTGCAGGGTCCAGCAACCTGTATATTAAATAAGTATCAAAAATAACCCTTAAGCAAGAAGGCACTGAGCTATGGGTTTGTATTTGAGACTCTGAAGAAACTATGTCCCTCCCCTCACGCTCAAAATTTGATTGAATTTCAGAGGCATTGACTCCACTTATGGACACCATGGGGAACTCAAGGAGCCTGGTTAAGAAATTTGAATACAATTTATGCCAAGCAAAACACCATCACTCAGAGGTGGGAGCCTCAGCAAGGCCAGGGTCCTTCATGTTTTAAAAAGTCATAGGAACTTTGGGAAAAAAGAGAGCAGACCAATAACCAATATTGAGAATGAGAGAGGTGACTCACCAAAATTCCAAAGATATTTAAAGGACAATCAATTAATGTGAAGGCCAAGTACAGAGGCTCATGCCTGTAATCCCAGCACTTTGGGAGGCTAAGGTGGGTGGATCACTTGAGTTCAAGAGTTTGAGACCAGCCTGGGCAACATGGCAAAACTCCATCTCTACAAAACTATAAAATTGGCTGGGCATGGTGGTGTGCACCTGTAGTCTCAGCTACTCAGGAGGCTGAGGTGGGAGGATCACTTTTTGCCTGAGAGGTGGAGGTTGCAGCAAGCTGAGATCTCACCACTGCACTTCAGTCTAGGTGACAGAGTAAGCCCCTGTCTCAATAACGATAATAATGTGAAAATTTTAATGTCTATAAATTGACAACAAAAAAATTGACAACTTTAATGTCTATAAATTGACAACTGCTATGGTTTGAATGTGTTCCTTCCAAACTTTATGTGTTGGGAACTTAATCCCCAGTGTAACAGTGTTGGGACGTGGGGACTTTTGGGAGGTGTTTTAGGTCATGAGAACAGAGTGGATTGATGCCACTATAAAAAGGGTTTGCAGGAGTGGGTTCTTTCTCTTCTACTTTTCTGCCCTTCTTCCACGTGAGGACAGAGCAAGGAAGCCCTCATCAAATGCTGGTACCTTCCCACCCTCCAGAACTGTGAGATAATAAATTCTGCCCTTATAAATTACCCAATCTGTGGTATTCTGTAACAACAGCACAAAATGGACTAAGACTGGACAAATTACTTGAAAGACACAAACTATCAAAACTTACTCAAGAAGAAATAGATAACCTGAATGGCCTTATATCCGTTTAGAGAAATTGCATTTGTAGTTTAAATCTTGTCTCAAAATAATTCTTGTCAAGGAAACTCTATTTCTTTATGTCCATATTTCTTCACTAGTGAATTCTAACAAATATTTGAGGAAGAAATAATATCAATTCTACATAAATTCTTTCAAAAATTTAAAAAGAAGAGAATACTTCTCAATTCATTGTTTGAGGCCAGGATTGCCTTGATACCAAATCCAAAGACATTACAAGAATTGAAAACTAGAGACCAACATTTTTCATGAACATGAATGCAAAAGTTCTTAACATTTTAGCAAATCAAATTCAGCAACATATAATTGGTAGGAAATACAGAGGGCAAACAAACATGATAGACCACGGGGATGCAATTGGCAGAATCAGGACTATGGACAAAGGATCTACTTTCTTCCACAAAAAAATTATAAGAAGAAAAGTTAAAGCAATGGAGCAGAATCTATGTATTAAAAGAGCATTAAGAGACATTTCAACTACTTGAAGTTTGTGGGCTGTGTTTATGTTCTGATTCCAACAAACAAATTATAGAAAATAAAAACGGGGTCGGGCGTGGTGACTGGCCAGGTGTGGTGGCTCATGCCTATAATCCCAGCACTTTGGGAGGCTGAGGTGGATAGATCACATGATGTCAGGAGTTTGAGAAAATAAAAATAAATTTATAAGCCTATCAAGGGAATTTAAGCACTGATAGGGTATTTGATGATATAGGGAAATTATTATGAACTTTCCAGGTTTAATAATGGTAGCTCTGTCATTTTAAAAGCTTGTATATGTTTAGATGCATTCTGAAATATTTAATGGTATAATTCTCTGATAACTGGAATTTATTTCAAAATGAGGAGGTAAATAGTGTGGGGTATAGAAGAAACAAGATTGTTAAAAAATATTAATTTGAAGTTGGGTGACAGTGCGTGGAGGTATGTTATTTGAAATTTTCCCTAGTAAAAGATAATTAAAACAGAATCTTCCAAAAAATGTTTTAAAATACCTTACTAATAAAGTAAAAACTCAGAAGACAGAGTCATGTATAAATAAATAAACATGTAGAAATGCTTTTGATTTAATACTATACACAGGAAGATCTTATAATCAAAATGATTAAATTTTATTTATACCTTGAAAATATGTTACTATGATTGTAAAAATGAATTTATATTCTTATTCTTATATAAAATATATTATCCTATTAAATATTACTGATAGTTACTACTCAACCAAACAAAATAATTACATTTCCATCTGCCTCAATAATGCATCTAAAAGAAACTCCTATAAAAATGAAATTTTAGACTGGGCATGATGGTTCATACCTGTAATCCCAACACTTTGGGAGGCTAAGGCAGGAGGACGACTTGAGCCCAGGAGTTCGAGACCAGCCTGGGCAACATAGTGAGACCCCATCTCTACAAAAAATTATAAAGTTAGCCAGACATGATGGCATGCATCTGTAGTCCCAGCTACGCAACTCAGGAGGCTGAGGTGGGAAGATCTTTTGAGCCTGGGAGGTCAAGGCTTCAGTGAACCATGATCACACCATTGCATTCCAGCCTGGACGACAGAGTAAGACCCTGTCTCAAAAAAATAAAAATAAATAAATGAAATGAAATTTTAGTCATGATTTCAAAAATGTGTTCAGTAGCTGCATCTTTTCACCATTTGAAATGTTTCTAAATGTTCTGAAATTTAATTCCTGTCTATGACAGATTTCAATTAAGAAAAAGAAATGAGCTTTCTTGTGGTGGGGAGGTGGTTAATAGGGTGTCAGCAACTCTCTGTGGATGATATTATGAAAAGTCCTCATATAATAGGTGAGTTTGGCCATCTCTGGTGATGAGCTGACCTAGACAATGAACTATAAATAAAGGTCAAAGAATTCAGGAACACAGGGAAGAAAGGGGAATTAACCCTGACTGAGCAGCATTACCCAGTGCCAGGCCTGTACACACATCACCTCATTCAGTGCTTATTACCGGCCAGACCCAGGTATTTTATCCCACATTATACAAGAGGAAACTGAATCACCAAGAAGTAAAGTAACTAGCCCATCACAGCAACTTAGAGATAGATAAAAAGGTTGATTCTAAACTCCACTAAGGGCCTTACCACCTCCATTTCATTCAAGTTAAGAGGATATAAATACTCAGAATGATTATAAATAAGCTGTTTGAAATTGCAGACTATTCACATATCCATTAGTTTTTTAAAAGAAGGACAGTAATAAAAGAAATTTTAAAATAGGTGCCCAGGCAGCCAAGGCAGGAGGACACTTGAGGCTAGGAGTTAAAGACCAGCCTGGGCAACACAGCAAGACCCCATCTCTACAAAAAAATAAAAAATTAGCTGGGCATGGTGGCATGCTCGTGTAGCCCTAGCTACTCAGGAGGCTGAGGCAGGAGAATCACTTGAGCCCAAGAGGTTGAAGCTGCAGCAAGCTGTGATTGTGCCACTGCATTCCAGCCCAAGCTATAGAGCTAAATCCTATTTCAAAAATGAAATGAAATTAAATAAAGTAAATTTTTAAAAAACAGGAGCCAAAGAGCAAGGCTGGATCCAAAGGTCTTCCAGTGTCATCCAGGTATACACCTAGTTCCTGTCATCAGTTGTGTCCCCCAACTGCAGGAAAGGCACCAGGCTGTCACAGCCCAGTGACACTAGCACCTGAGATTGTTCCACTCACAGCCCTTTTGGCAGTAAAGCCATTTTCACAATACTGATTCTACTCATTCATGAGATTTATGTGTTTCCATTTGTTTGTGTCATCTATGATTTCTTTCAACAGTGTTCTGTTGTAGCAGGACAAGCCGCAGGCAAAACTCCTCAGACACCAAGTTAAAGAAGGAAGGGGTTTATTTGGCCAGGGGCATCAGCAAGACTCCTGTCTCAAGAGCCGAGCTCCCCAAGTGGGCAATTCCTGTCCCTTTTAAGGGTTCACAACTCTAAGGGGGTACGTGTGAGAGGGTCATGATTGATTGAGCAAGCAGGGGGTAGGTGACTGGGGCTGCATGCACCGGTAATTAGATCAGAACAAAACAAGATAGGGATTTTCACAGTGCATTTCTATACAATGTCTGTAATCTATAGATAACATAACCAATTAGGTCAGGAGTCAATCTTTAACTACCAGACTCAGGGTGTGGCACTGGACTGTCTGCCTTTGGATTTCATTTCTGCCTTTTAGTTTTTACTTCTTCTTTCTTTGGAGGCAGAAATTGGGCATAAGACGATATGAGGGGTGGTCTCCTCCGTTACTGTAGTTTTCCTTTGTAGAGGCCTTTTGACTCCTTGGTTATGTATATTCCTAAGTATTTTATTTATTTATTTATTTTTTTGCAGCTATTGTAAGAGGGGTTGAGTTCTTGATTTCATTCTCTGCTTGGTTGCTTTTGGTGTATAGAAGAGCTACTGATTTGTGTACATTAATCTTGTGTCCAGAAGCTATGCTGAATTCTTTTATCAATTCTAGGAGCTTTCTAGAGGAGTCTTTAGGGTTTTTAAGGTAGACGATCATATCATCAGCAAACAGTGAAGGGTTTTCAAAGTAGACAACCATATTGTCAGCAGACAGTGACAGTTTGACTTCCTCTTTACCAATTTGGATGCCTTTATTTCTTTCTCTTGTCTGATTGCTCTGGCTAGGACTTCCAGTACTATGTTGAAGAGGAGTGGTGAGAGTGGGCATTCCTTGTCTTGTTCCCAGTTCTCAGAGGGAATGCTTTCAACCTTTCCCCTATTCAGTATTATTTTTGGCTGTGGGTTTGTCATGGATGCTTTATACATTAAGGAATCCCGTATGCTGATTTTGCTGAGAGTTTTAATCATAAAGCATATGCTGGATCTTTGTTCGAATGCTTTTTCTGCATCTATTGAGATGTCATGTGATTTTTGTTTTTAATTCTGTTTATGTGGTGTATCCACATTTATTGATTGCATATATTAAACATCCCTGCATTACCAACTGATATGAAACTCACTTGAGCATGTGGATTATCTTTTTGATATGATTGTTGGATTCAGTTAGCTAGTATTTTGCTAAGGATTTCAGCATCTATATTCATCAAGGATATCAGTCTGTAGTTTTCTTTTTTGGTTATGTCCTTTCCTGGTTTTGGTCTTAGAGTGATGCCGGCTTCATAGAATCAATTAGGAGAGGGTTCCTTCTTTCTCTGTCTTGTGGAATAGGGTCAAAAGGATTGGTACCAATTCTTTGAATGTCTGGTAGAATTCAGCTGTGAATCCGTCTGGTCCTGGACTTTTTTTTTGTTGGTAATTTTTAAATTACCATTTCAATCTCACTGCTTGTTAGTGGCCTGTTCAAGGTATCTAATTCTTCCTGATTTAAGCTAGGAGGGTTGTATTTTTCCAGGAATTTATCCATCTCTTTTAGGTTTTCTAGTTTATGCACTCACAGCCCTGACTGGATTAGAGTCATCAGACACTTCTGAGTAGCCTAGAACTTGCAATGTCAATAGACCTAGAAGGAGAGAATGCCCTGACTAGCAGGTGGGAGTAGGCCAGGTTCCTTGGAGTTACATTTCTCACTATAAATTAGTAAATTAGCATTCTGATTTATGCTTCAGTCTCTTTTTAGTTTAATTACAGTGGATCCATCCCAAAGAAACCACTTGGCTCAGAGAACCTTGACAAAATGGAGCCTTTCTCTCTATAAAGCTGAATGCTGGCTCCTGATTCTCTCTGATCCCCCTCATTAGTCTCCACCCTCCTGACCAGCTGCAGAGGCAGGGAAGGCAATCCTAAACACCAGATTGCAGTCATGACTTTCACCCACGTCCATGTGAAGAGACCACCAATCAGACTTTGTGTGAGCAATAAAGCTTTTTAATCATCTGGGTGCAGGCGGGCTGAGTCCGAAAAGAGAGTCGCGAAGGGACATAGGGGTGGGGCCATTTTATAGGATTTGAGTGGGTAGTGGAGAATTATAATCAAAGGGGGTTTTTCTCTTACGGGCAGGGGTAGGGGTCACAAGGTGGGGGAGGTTTTGAGCCAGGAGAAGGAGTTTCACAAGATTAATTGCTCAGATAAGGTGGGGCAGGAAGAAATCACAATGGTGGAGTGTCATCAGTTAAGGCAGGAACCGGCCATTTTCACTGCCTTTGTGATTCTTCACTTGCTTCAGGCCATCTGGACGTACATATATATGTATGTATGTCATATATATCCCTCATTTCTCATCTAAGCCACCTTCCTCTCCTGTGCTTTAGTTTTCTACCTATTAGCTGAAAGTGGTGTTCATTAAAACCTATTTGTTGAATAAAACATTGTGGGGGATATAAAAGTATGTAGAAGTGAATTCTGATAACTTAAAAGTTACATGTGTTCAGCATAGTGGGAAATAATAGGTATCTATACAATAATATGGTTTCTGAGAGTGTGGTATATAATCTCCTTATAAATATTATATAAAGTTGCTATATAAATCTCCTGGAAAGGGGAAATTATTTTTGGCTGAAGTGATCTGGGAAAGCTTCATGTAGAAGATGGCATTCAAGCTGGTGCTTGAAGCTGAGAGAGGATTTTAATATGTGAAGTTGGAAGAGGGAATGATCCAAAATGCAGGAATCAACATGCATAAACTGCTGGTGTCTCTGTGTAATGATAACATGCAGAAATAACAGAAGGATTCCTGAAATATTTATTTTACTCTGACTGCATTTTATTTTGTATATATTTGATCTTAATTAACTAAGTTTTAGATTTTATTTTGTCTTCGTGTGGAAACTGGGGTTGTGGATATCTCCTCATGGGTGTATTTCTCTGTGTCACGTGGACATGAACTGTGGAGATGGGTCTTCAGAACCTGACCATATGTGTTTCTAGGTATAAACGTCTGTGTGGGTGCATTTCTCTACACAGATTTTTTGGTCTTTGTGGGTGTGTGCACATGCAGTCCTGAGGGTTGAGAAGGAAAGAGAGGAAGGATTAGAGGGGAGAAACAGGGAGGGGGGAAGGAAGTGAGAAGTTGTTGAGGGTGTTGGGGCTGTTAGTGGAAAAAATAGACTCTGTAAAATATTTTAAAGAGGCTTATTCTGAGTCAATATGAGTGACCATGGCCTGGGTAACACAGTCTCAAGGGGTCCTGAGAAAGTATGCCTGCCTCAGTTGGATTACAATTTGGTTTTGTACGTTTTAGGGAGGCAGAAGTTATAGGCAAGGTCATAAATCAATACTTGAAGGGTATATATTGGTTCAGCCCAAAAAGGCTGGATGTCTTGAAGCAGATCTTACAGGTTATAATGGATTGAGAGATTCTTGAATTTACAAATGGTTAAAGGTGTCAGGCCTCTGAGCCCAAGCTAACCCATCATATCCCCTGTGACCTGCACATATACATCCAGATGGCCTGAAGTAACTGAAGAATGACAAAAAAAGTGAAAATGGCCTGTTCCTGCCTTCACTGATGATAGTACCTTGTGAAATTCCTTCTCCTAGCTCATCCTGGCTCAAAAGCTCCCCCACTGAGCACCTTGTGACCCCCCCCATCCCTGCCCGCCAGAGAACAATACCCCTTTGACCCCTTTGACTGTAATTTTCCTTTACCTACCCAAATCCTATAAAACATCCCCACCCCATCTCCCTTCACTGACTCTCTTTTCAGACAGCCTGCCTGCACCCAGGTGAAATAAACAGCCACGTTGCTCACACAAAGCCTGTTTGGGGGTCTCTTCACACAGATGCGTTTTGTCTAAAAATTTGGAGTCAACAGAAAGGAATCTTAATTTAAGGAATCTTAAGTTTCATTGTGCTTTGACATGGTGCTTCCTTCCTGATGCTTTGACATGGTGAGGCCTTAAAAGCTGTCTTAGAATCCAGATGAATCGCTTGGACCCAGGAGGCAGAGTTTGCAGTGAGCCGAGATCACGCCACTGCGCTCTAGCCTGGGCGACAGAGTGAGACTCCATCTCAAAAAAAAAAAAAAAGAAGCTGCCTCAGAATCAAGATCCCTAACCCTAACTCCTACCTTTGTCTTATTCCCCCGACTCAAACTGCAGAGAGGGACTCTCTTGGAATTTCCTTGTCTAAACAAGTAACTTTGTTTCCAAAAGAAATGCAATGTAATTGTCTGAAATCCCCTCCCTAGAGATTCAAATAACCAGGAGAGGTCAACCACTGGAGAAGAGAAGAAATTGGGTGTCATCACCACACCCAGACACACTTTTTTAAAAGAGAAGATTCTTGCGCTGTTGCCCAGGCTAGAGTGCAGTGGTGTGATTATAGCTCACTGCAGGTGAGCACCACCCCACCCCTCTAATTTTTATTTTATTTTCATAGAGACAGGTTGTCTACTGTTTTGCCCAGGCTGGTCCCAAACTCCTGGCCTCAAGGGATCCTCCCTCCTCGGCCTCCCAAAGGGCTAGGACTACAGGTGTGAGCCACCTTTCTGGCCCAGATTTTTCATCTGTTCTTCTGAGGGTAGCCCCAAGAGATCACCCGTGGAACTTTATCTGCATAGGACAACCTTTGTTCCTGTGTAGCTCTACCTCTCACCTTCCCTTAATATAGGCCTCCCAACTCCTGGGTCCATTCATTCTCCCTAATGACTTACTGCCCCTCAAAGGAATTGTTGACATTCCTCATCTCTTACTGTCCATGAAAAAGGATATGTAAGTTTCTGTACCACACTGGGGTATTCAGTAATAATCACTCTGATTATTAATAATCCCCTCCCTCATGCGCATTAATAAATTTGTATGCCTTTTCACCTATTAATCTGCTTTTTGTCAGTTGATTTTCATAACCTTCTAAAGGTGAAGGGACGTTTCCCCTTTGCCACCTACAAGGGGAACCTCTGCTCTGAAGACAAAGTGTGGTTTCATATAGTTAATATTTTACGTAGTTGATAATTGATTGTCCCATAGATCACAGATGTTCCTTTCCTGTAATACAACATTTATCAGTAAAAGGCTAGTGTTTCAAAATGTCATCTTTTCTTTCATCCATTGCACTCTATCTCTTTTCATTGGTACAGTCTTTCATCCAATCTAATCCTCTTTTTGGATTGTCTTTGTTTACTCTTTTTCTTATCCTTCCAGTTTGATTTCTTTCTTCGCTGTAGTTGTTTTTTTTTGTTTTTTTGTATGTGTTTATTTGTTGTTTTTTTCCCCCAAGATAGGGTCTTGCTCTGTCACCCAGGCTGAAGTTCAGTGGCACGATCTCGGCTCACTGCAACCTCTGCTTCCCAGGTTCAAGCAATTCTTCTGCCTCAGCCTCCCAAGTAGCTGGGATTACAGACGCCTATCACCAAACCCAGCTAATTTTTGTATTTTTAGTAGAGATGGGGCTTCATCATGTTGGTCAGGCTGGTCTTGAACTCCCGACCTCGTGATCTGCCCGCCTCAGCCTCCCAAAGTGCTGGGATTACAGGCGTGAGCCATCGCACCCGGCCTCTTCACAGTAGTTTTCACCTTCTGTAAGTTTTCTCTTCTAACTTATGGAACTAATAATATATCCCAGAAACAAATGTTTTATAATTGAGGAAGGGGCACTTCTTGTTATAAGGATATTTTAGGCTCCATTTTAGGCTTTTGTCTTCACTGCCACTGCCATAGACAATTCATTCATTGATCCTACAAATTTAAATTGGGTAGCTTTGTTTATGTGAAAGACATTGTTCTAGTTAAGACAGAAACAGAAAAAAAAAAAATAAAATCCTTCAGGGAGATTTCATTCTAGTGGAAGGAGAGATAAAGCAAACAAATAGGAAAATATGTAGTGTGTTAGATGGTGATAAGTGCAATGGAGGAAAATAAAGAAGAGACCGAGTCAGGAGTATAAACAAGATTTGTAATTTTAAATAGGTGGCAAGGGGAGGTCTGAGAAGATGACGTTGGAGCAAAGACCAGTAGGAGATGAGGGAGCAAATCATGCATGTCTCTGGGAAAAGGGAACAGGAAACATCTATAGGGAGAAGACAGGTAAAGATCCAATAAGACAGTCCCTCAAGCCGGTACACAAGCGGTTGAGAACTTCAGAAAGCCTCCATAGTATGGTGTCCTTCAGACAGACTTTGTCTCAGGTCAACACTTCAAATCCTTATAAGGACTTCTTTCTCAATCTTATTTTATCTTACCTCATCCTTTTTTTCTTTCTTTTTTTCTTTTTTTGAGACTGAGTCTTGCATCGTCGCCCGGGCTAGAGGGCAGTGGCGCAATCTCGGCTCACTCCAACCTCTACCTCCCAGGTTCAAGCAATTCTCCTGCTTCAGCCTCCCAAGTTCCTGGGATTATAGGCACCTGCCATCATACCCCACTAATTATTTGTATTTTTAGTAGAGACGGGGGTTTCACCATGTTGGTCAGGCTGGTCTGGAACTCCTGACCTTGTGATCCGCCCACCTCAGCCTCCCAAAGTGCTGGGATTACAGGTGTGAGCCACTACGCCCGGCCCCCTTTATTTTCTTTTTTAAGAGATGGGGTCTCACTATGTTGACTAGGCTGTCCTCAAACTCCTAGGCTCAAGCTTCCTAAACAGCTGGGGCTGCAAGAGCACACCGCTATACCTGGCTCTTCTCTTATCTTTGTGTCTTTGGGGACTAATGGTTTAGTTTTGTCTGCCCAACTTGGGAGGTTTAGTCAGCTGTCATCAGTGACAGCCTGGCCTTTGGCCAAGCTCTGGACAGGCACCATCATATGGACCACTGACATTTCACGTGTTCTGCCTCATCCCAAACTGAGCCTCATCTAGGCCAAAAGCTCAATTCCTATGTGGTTTCTCACTATAACATTAACTTGTATGCCTCTCTGTCTGTCACAGTTTTACCAGGGACAGTTTGCAATTGCACCAAACACTTTGGTGAACTGTTTACAGAGACTACTTTGTTCCTTTGAGAGGTACCTTAGAACATAAAGAGAAGAAATCCTTTTAAGGAGGTTTTTCATCTTGCCTGATTAATATGGAGTGATTGTTTTGTTTCATGTAGAAGACACCCCTCCTTCATTTCTGTACTTCAGGAGTTAATAAATGCTGGCTTTATTGTACCACTTATAAAATTGTGAAAGGTCAGAGCTACTGTTTCAACCAGGTATAATAACTCTCTGTTGTATATCTATATGTGAAAATGGATTTTCCTGCATCTAAGCTTTCTCTCCTCTCCTTGAAGAAGGAATATAATTAGCCTTCTACAATATTCATATTTGTCTGAAGCCAGTTTTGTCTCTTCTTTTTTTTACTCACCACTATACTGATGAGGATCTCCTCTGTTTTGTTCTGTTCCTTTCCCTCCTTTTCCCCTCTCAGAAAACATTAAAATTAACTTAGAAATAAAAGTCATTCTGTTATTATGTGCACATTCTAGGAATAACTAGTCCAGATAAGCAGCCAAAAATGTCTAAAAGATCTTGAAAATTGCTAAGAGAGTAGATTTTAAGTGTCCTCTCTACATACATACAAAATAAGTATGTGAGGTAATACTAATGTTACTAGCTGAAATTAGCCATTTCATAATGTGTATTTCAAAACAACATACATGATAAACATATATAATTTCTATTTGTCAATTACAATATGTAAGTAAATGTTTTAAAGTCTAAAATCTTTATTAAACTATTAGGGTTTCTTTTGTGAACACTTAAAAGCGTATTTACATAGTAGTCTATGTTACTAAGTTATGAGATAAAAAGAAATAGAGTTAAAGACTAAGAGCTTTTGTTATGGTTTAGAGTCTCTAACTTTTAGTTTACCCTATAGAAAGTAATGTCTTACTTATCTTTAGATATACATGACTTGTATCTTGTCTTCTTTTTTTTTCTATTGAGACAAAGTCTCACTCTGCCACCCAGGCTGGAGTGCAGTGGCAGGATCATAGCTTACTGCAGCCTCCATCTCCCAGGCTCAGGCAGTCCTCCTGCCTCAGCTTCCCAAATAGCTGGGACTATAGACACACACCATCACACCTGGCTAATTTTTTTTTTTTATTTTTAGTAAAGACGAGATCTCATTATGTTGCTCAAACTGGTCTTGAACTCCTGAAATCAACTGATCCTCCCACCTTGGCCTCCAAAAGTGCTGGGATTACAGGCATCAGCAACCATGCCCAGCCTATTTTGTCTAATTACTAACTATTCTTGATTTTGCCTATCCAAAAGTCATATTTTAAAAAGAACTGTAAAGGTGTCTTTTATGAATAAACTATATTTATAGGGTTTTCTTTTCTTTCTTTCTTTCTCTCTTTCTTTCCCTCCCTCTCTCTCTCTCTCTCTCTCTCTCTCTCTCTCTTTCTTTCTTTCTTTCTTTCTTTCTTTCTTTTTGAGACAGAGCCTCTCTCTGTCGCCTAGGCTAGAGTGCAGTGGCATGATGTTGGCTCACTGCAACCTCCGCCTCCCAGGTTCAAGCAGTTCTCTGCATCAGCCTCCCAAGTAGCTGGGACTACAGGTGCCCACCACCATGCCTGGCTAATTTTTTGTATTTTTAATAGAGGCAGGGTTTCACCATCTTGGCTGGTCTTGAACTCCTGACATCGTGATCCACCCACCTCAGACTCCCAAAGTGCTGGGATTACAGGCGTGAGCCACCGTGCCTGGCCTATGGGGTTTTCTAAAATGGCCATTAAGTACCATAGAGATTTGCTCCTTCAACCCATAAAAGGAAGGACAATAGAACTAATTAGTTTTGTCTAGAATTTTTCCAAATTTCAGTTAATTCAAGCCTGCTATGTGAACTCTTTTGTTTATCAAATTTAAGATTAAAAAACAAAACTGTCCAGCCCATGTCTAGCCAAGTTGCAGCCTATCTCCCCACTGATTGTAACAAAATTCTGGAAAATACAAGAAACAACTATCTAAGAACTCTGAGAAGTAGAAGTAGCAGTTGTCTGTGAAGGAAGTGAAAGCCTGAAGAACAATCCAAATGGAGGCAGTGAGTTTCCTGGGTTGTTTTCTTCCTTTACCTACCAATTTCGATCCCCTGAGTTGGGGATCTATGTGACAGGAACAGATAGCAAAACTGAGAAAATCCCATTTTCATGGCCATAGGTCTGGAAAAGATGGACTAAGCAAGCTCGAGAGTGTAGGGAGAATCCTTGGTTTTATTTTTCTCTTTTCGTCCTTTCTAAACCATGCCCAAGACCAGCCCTGGTCATACAGCTGAGCTGTCACGTTGGCAGTGGTACAGAAACCCAGAACCCTGAGAGAAAACCTGTTCCTCTGGAAGGAGGAAATGGGGGAAAAAAAATGCCCCTGAGGTAGGAAGAGTGTATGTGGGTGGATGGAAGAGTTCCTGTTATTTTTCTATCTCTCTTTTCTCTAACGATCTTGTCCTGAGTGTAGACCCAATCACACAGAACTGTATGATTATGGTGGCCACAACTCTAGGGGAAACCCCAACTCTCTACGAAAGGACTGGTAAAAAGGGGCTCCTGAGAAACAAAGAATGTATTGAAAATCCAACAGAGGAGAGGGGGATAAGGGATCCCCAGCTTCCATGTGCATTGTCACAAGTCCATACTCACCCCTAAGCCGTGTATGTTCAGAACACATGAAAAACCGCATAGCAAAAGCTTTGAGAACTGAACTGCCGTATAGCCCATCCCCTATGTCCCAGACTAACCTGTAAGAAGTGCATGCAAAGAGCAGACCCAAACAGCATAACAAATACTTTGAAAACTGAAGTCTTTGGAACTGCTCCCCACAGAAAGTGACAGAACTTCCCATCCAAACCTAACAGGGTTAACTCCCTGCTAAAATAGTAACAACCAACATTCTGCAGAGGACTTAAATGGGCCCAGAGTCTCACAATTTAGTACACAAAATGTCTAAGATTCAACCTATTAAGAATTAAGAAAATGTGACCAATTCTTAAGGGAAAAAATAATCAATAGATGTCAACCCCAAGATGTTGACATTATTAGACAAATACCTTAAAACACCTATTATGTGCTTCGTCCAGAAGGTAAAAGTAAACACTATTGAAATCAATAGAAATACAGAAGCTCTAAGCAAAGAAATATAAATTATAAAAAGGAACCTATTGGAAATTTAAAACTGAGAAATACAGCATCTGAAATAAAATATTTACTGGGCACAGTTGAGAGCAGAATGAAAATGACTGACCAATCCATGAACTTGAATTTGGACCAACAGAAATTTCCAATCTGAAAAACAGAGAAAAAAATTGGAAAAAAAAAGATGAGTGCAATCATGAGGACTTTTGGGACAATACCAAAAAGATAAAATTCATGTCAGTGGAATTCCAGGAGAGGAGAAAAAGATTGGTGTGCAAAATATATGTGATGATATAATGGCTGAGAATTACCCAAATTTAGTAAAGTTATAAATTTACATATATGGAATCTCAGTGACCTCCCCAAACAGGAATAAATTAAAGAAAACCATGCCCTAACATGGGAGGAAATTGCTTGACTTCATTTTCCCATCCTGGAAAATTCAACTGAACTCTATTGATAGGAGAATACATTTCACAGAATTCATTATTAAAGAACTCTGCAAAATCATTATCTTTTACTTAGAAACTCTATCATTTAATTATCCACAAACTTCAGAAAATGTAAAGAGAACTAATTAAGGAATTCTAAAATTAAACTTAGCAAAGTTTAGTTTTCAAAAACCCTTTAATTTCTATGGCCTAAACCAGGGTTCAGCAAACCCTGACACAGAGCCAGAGTAAATAATTCAGGTTTTGTGGATTTTGCGGTAGAAAAGACTCCTCCAATCTCCTGCCTAGAAGGTATAGGTCTGGCTCTGGTATTCTCAGAGCACAGCAGGTAAAGAGAACAAGGAACATTCAGCTTTCACTACAGTACCCTCACCCTTAGCTGTGCCTGGTCCAGGTGAGTCCAGGGTCTCTCTGCATTAATTTTTCTGGAGCATAAACCTTTAGGCTTTGTCCTTTTGTGGGAGAAGGAGTGTTAAAAGTTTGTGAGGAGCGGAAGAAGAGATTTAGGTGTCCATTCTCATACTTTCAACCCCACTTTCAGAGATAGCTGCCACCAAATCCTAAGCCTTTAGAGTTATTTGGCTTTAGTCTTTTATAGTCACTCCACAGGCATTTAGCCTTTTCCTTTCTCAGGTCTCCTAAATCAATTAGTACTAGTCTGTTTTTCAGCTTCCAAAATTTTGTTGGCAATTTTTATCTACTGTCATCTCCCTCTTCCTCCATTTGCTCTCCCATTTTCTTTAATATCATGGTTTTTTTCCTCTTAAAAAAATATTTTTATGTCATTATAGCAGGGTAAATTAATGTGATTAAATTTACCTGGAAATGTAAGTCTCAACAGGATATAGGTAGATATAGCATTTATTAAAAGTTAAGTTTGCTGGAAAACAGTAAGTTCCTTTAATATATAATCTAAGCTCTTTTTTTCCACTCAGGAACATTTTCTTCTCTTATACCTTGCATTATTACTTCTTTTTTGTTGGTTTTGCTCCCCGTTCCTATAATAAAAGTCTTTTATTCCAAAATTTGATTTTCGTCCTTTGCTCTCTATATCTATCATCTTCTCTTATAATGTCTACTTTGGAGTTTTAGTTTTGTTTTTGTTTTTACAGTCTGGAAGTACTTCTTAATTGTATCCTTATACAACAGGAATCTCATTTTGCCATGAATCTCATGTCAGTTCTGCTTCTTATACAACTTTTGTTTCATTGAAATCTATTCTTTCTCAGCTAACAGTCCCTTCATCTCTAATCTCTATTTATATCACATTTGGGTTTCTAGTCTTTTCCAATCATCTAAATGTCCTCCTGTGATCACCTGCCTTTCTTTTTTCCTCTTTCTCCTTTGTTTTCTTTTTTTTTTTTTTTTTTTTTTTTTTTTTTTTTTTGATAGACAAGGTCTTGCTCTGTTACCTAGGCTGAAATGCAGTGGTGCGATCATGTCTCACTGCAGCCTCAACTTCCTAAGTTCAAGGGATCATCCTGTCTTAGCCCCCTCAGTACCTGGGACTACAGGTGCATGCCACCATGCCTGGCTAATTTTTTTTTTTTTTTTTGGTAGAGACAGGTCTCACGATATTGTAGAGATAGGTCTCACTATATTGCCCACGTTGACACATTTCTTTTTTCTTTTTCTTTGAGAGAGGGTGGTACTTTGTCACCCAGGCTGGAGTGTAGTGGCACAATCACAGCTCACTGCAGCCTCGACCTCCTGGGCTCAAGCTATCCTCCTGCCTCAGCCCCCCAAGTAGCTGGGACTACAGGTGTGCACCACCATGCCCTGCTAAATTTTTGTATTTTTTTGTAGAGATGGGGTTTTTCCCGGCACATTTCTTTTATTGAAAACACATTAAGCAGATATCATAGTTCCTAACATGTGTGTCTACTTTGTCTAGTCAAAGCATTTTCAGCGGCATGTCTTTCCAAGTCTTCAGGGATGACAGTTTGTTTTCTTTGCAATGCATATTGTTTGTCACTAGTCCATGTTGGCAGGTTGGCCTTTTTTTTTTTCATCCTCGAATGAAAGTTGAAGTAGGTAGTTCTCGTTTCATATTTTGAACAAAAAACATTAACGCCAAAACAGTAGGCAGAACCAAAACCTGCACAGAAGTATCAAGGCTAGAAATGCCAAGAGGGAAATTTAAAGGGTTCACAAAGTAAAGAAGATCAGAGGCAGGTATCACCTGTTTCCATTGCAGTCAGAGAACAGGTAAGTCCAGACATGGAAGATGTGGACATTTCTTTTATGGATCAGAAGGTAAGGATCATCTGGGATATAGTGACTAGGAACCATGGAGGTGGAAAGATTCTTTGAGAAACAGAATTGTGGTGATTTGTGCAGAAAGGAGCTTAAGATTTGATGATTGGATTTGTCCTCTTAGGGGTGGTATTCTTGATATGGTTTGGCTCTGTGTCCCCACCGAAATCTCACCTTGAATTGTAATAATCCCCACATGTCAAGGGTGGGACCAGGTAGAGATAACAGAATCATGCAAGCGGTACCCCCTGACCCCACCCCACCACCAACCCCAGTGCTGTTCTCGTGATAGTGACTGAGTTCTCACAAGATCAGGTGGTTTTATAAAGGGCTTCCCTCTTTGTTCGGCACTCATTTTTGCTCCTGCTGCCCTGTGAAGAGGTGCCTTCCGCCATGATTGTAAGTTTTCTGAGGCCTCCCCAGCCATGTAGAGTGTGAGTCAATTAAACCTCTTATAAAGTACCCAGTTTTGGGTATTTCTTCATAGCAGCATGAGAATGAACTAATACAATTCTCTATCACTATAAATAGTGTTATGACAATATGTGATAGGAGCAAAATCTATCATGAATATGTAGTATCTATTTCTTCGAGAAACTTCCCCTTCCCCACCACTTGTGATTCTGGTGGATCTGTCAACTACAGGAGTCTACTCTTTTATTGGGGTAGGAACCCATTGCCCTAGCAACAGTAATTCATCCAAAGGATGATGACGCTGGAGGTGAAATTTGAGTCTAATGTAAGTGGAGTTATAGAAAAAATAGCTGACCATGAGATACTGCCACCCTCTAAGAGACCCTAGATATAAAGTGAGAGGAATGTAGTGAAGACAATCATCTTATAAACATAAATGAGGAAAGGATGACCTCATGTTAGAGGAAGTGATGCCAGCAAAAACTTAACATTAAAGTAACTCTCAGAGATATGTCATAACATTGAAAGTACAAAGGATGAAATGTTAGAAGATAATCAAAACTTAGAAAGGAGTATGACGATTTGCAAAGGCATAGAAAAGATGTTCATGCCATATCACAAGTTATACTATGAAAAGGTAAGTGTTATTCAGACTTTTCTTGATAAGTATGTGGTTTGTTTGTGTGTTAAGTTTTTTTTGGAGAAAGTAAAAATGTTTTATTAAATCTTAGTTCAGAGATTTAGTTAGTTCAGTGGGAGATTTACTTAGTTCAGTGGGAGCATTATCTCCACTATTACACACTATGCAACTTAAAAGATAATTTTCAAAGAGAAATACACACTTGCCATGTACATGAACAATAATATTGCAGAAAGAAATGTCCTTGTTTCTTATGCAAATTGTTCCATAAATTTGAAAATTTTTGAATGTCACTGAATAGTTTGAGAAAAAACTTAGAAGCTCTTGAATATTAGAGTATTCAAAAGTGTGAACAAAAATCATGGGGGGAGAGTCAAGAGTGGGAGAAGAGCAGAGCATGTGAGCAGCACAGCGGCCTCCTCTCCTCTCCTCACCTCACTCTCGCGGCCTACCTTTACCCGCCTATCTGCCCAGCACCCAGAATACTTCCACCATGACCACCTCAGCATGTTCCCACTTAAATAAAGGCATCAAGCAGGTGTACATGTCCCTGCCTCAGGGTGAGAAAGTCCAGGTCATGTATATCTGGATTGATGGTACTGGAGAAGGACTGCACTGCAAGACCCTGACCCTGGACAGTGAGCCCAAGTGTGTGGAAGGGTTGCCTGAGGGGAATTTCAATGCCTCTAGTACTTTACAGTCTGAAGGCTCCAACCGTGACATGTATCTCGTTCCTGCTGCTGTGTTTAAGGACCCCTTCTGTAAGGACCCTAATAAGCTGATATTGTGTGAAGTTTTCAAGTACAATCGAAAGCCTGCAGAGACCAATTTGAGGCACACCTGTAAATGGATAATTGACATGGTGAGCAACCAGTACCCTTGGTTTGGCATGGAGCAGGAATATACCCTCATGGGGACAAATGGGCACCCCTTTGGTTGGCCTTCCAACGGCTTCCTGGGGCCTCACGGTCCATATCACTGCAGTGTGGGAGCAGACAGAACCTATGGCAGGGACATCGTGGAGGCTTATTACCAGGCCTGCTTGTATGCTGGAGTCAGGATTGCAGGGACTAATGTTGAGGTCACGCCTGCCCAGTGGGAATTTCAAATTGAACCCTGTGAAGGAATCAGCATGGGAGATCATCTCTGGGTGGCCCATTTCATCTTGCATTGTGTGTGTGAAGACTTTGGAATGATAGCAACCTTTGATCCTAAGCCCATACCTAGGAACTGGAATGGTGCAGACTGCATACCAACTTTAGCACCAAGGCCATTCGGAAGGAGAATGGTCTGAAATACACTGAGGAGGCCATCGAGAAACTAAGCAAGCGACACCAGTACCACATCCTCGCCTGTGATCCCAAGGGAGGCCTGGACAATGCCCGACGCCTAACTGGATTCCATGAAACCTCCAACATCAAGACTTTTCTGCTAGTGTAGCCAGTCGTAGCGCCAGCGTATGCATTCCCCAGACTGTCGGCCAGGAGAAGAAGGGTTACTTTGAAGACCGTCTCCCCTCTGCCAGCTGTGATCCCTTTTCGGCGACAGAAGCCCTCATCCACACGTGTCTTCTCAATGAAACAGGTGATGAGCCCTTTCAGTACAAAAACTAAGTGGACTAGACCTCCAGCTGTCGAGCAGCTCCTAGTTCTTCAACCCACTCCAACTCTTCCCCCTCTCCCAGTTGTCCCAATTGTAACTCAAATGGTGGAATATCAAGGTCTTAAAAAAATAATAATGGGGATTTTCCTATAATGAAATGATTGAAGTATTCATACCTATAAAATTTTCAGTGTTGAAAATAAAAAATAATTTTAAAGCGTACCTTCCAAAATGTCTCCTGTGAGTAGGTAAGACCAACCTGCATATCTTAAGATATTAGTTAAGAATTTAGAAACAGAGGAAGAGAAATTCTTAGCAGTGGTTATTTTGGTAAGTTTGCTTTAAAAAAACACTTTAAATCTCAATATTTCTAATGTTTTAAATTGCAGTGTACTAAATAAATATTTATGTTACTACTTTTTTCACTTCCCTATTCATTATAACCAACAAAAGATATTTTTTACATTTTGATGAAAAAATTTTGAAAGGTGACTAAACAATTGTGGTTTTCCCCATTGATTATTAAGATCACTTTGCATGATTTCAGCATGAACAGTCCTTTTGAGTCCCACACTACTGTGAAAAGTAAGGGTTCCTGTGATGGAAATTGAATCACCTTCAGAAGCATTCATGTTGATAAGACCAGTAGTTCTTATGTTGTGTTCCCCAGAATCCTGGGTGCCATCAAATTGTTTCACAGTTTTCAAACATTTCACAAATGTTTGATTTTAATTTCATTTAAAAAAATTAGCTTATTTCTTAAATTAATAAAATTTATTCTTTAGAATAGTTTTAAGTTTACAGAAGAAATTAGACGGTGCTGAAAGCTCCCATTTTATTATACATGTTTACTATGATTAGTGAACCAATATTAATACATTTTAGTGATACATAATTATACATATTAAAGCACATGTGATATTTTGATACAAGCATACAATGTGTAATGACCAAATTAGGTTAATTAGAATGCCTATCACCTAAAACATTTATCATTTCCTTGTATTGGGAACATTTCAAATCTTCTCTTCTAGATATTTTGAAATATACAAAAAATTATTGTTAACTATTGTCACCCTACTGTGCTATCAAACACTAGAACTTATTTCTTCTGTCTAACTGTATGTTTGTACCCATTAGCGAACCATTGCGCATCTCCTCACCTACCCTTTCCAGCCTCTGATAACCATCATTCACTATCTTCATGAAATCAGCTTTTTTTTAAAATCCATCACCTCAAGCATTTATCATTTCTTTGTGTTGCAAACATTCCAATTATCTCTTTTAGTTATTTTTTAATGTACAATAAATCATTGTTTGCTGTAGTCACCCTGTTGTACTATCAAATACTAGGTCTTATTCATATTCATTCTAATTATATTATTCTTGTACCCAGTAATTTCACACACACACACACACACCAACCCCTGGTAACCATCATTCTACTCTCTATGTCTATGAGTTCAAGTGTTTTAATTTCTAGCTCTTACAGATGAGTGAGAGTATGCAAAGTTTGTCTTTATGTGCCTGGCTTATTTCACTTAACATAATGTCCTCCTGTCCATCCACGTTGCAACTGACAGGATCTTGTTCCCTTTATAGGCAGGTAGTACTCCATTGTGTATAAGTGCCAACATTTTCTTTATCTATTCATCTATTAGTGGACACTTAGTTTAGTTCCAAATCTTGGCTATTGCGAATAGTGCTGCAGTAAACATGGGAGTGCAGGTATCTCTTTGATATACTAATTTTCTTTCTTTTGGGCGTATACCTAGCAAAGGGATGGCTGAATCATATGGTAGCTCTATTTTTAGTTTTCTGAGGGACCTCCATACTGTTCTCCATAGTGGCTGTACTAATTTACATTCTCACCAACAGTGTAGGAGGGTTTCTTGTTCTGCACATACTCGCCAGCATTCATTATTGCCTGTCTTTTAGATAAAAGCCATTTGAACCAGAATGAGATGATATCTCATTGTAGTTTCAATTTGCATTTATCTGATGACCAGTGACACTGAGCACCTTTTCATATACCTGTTTGCCATTTATATGTTTTCTTTTGAGAAATGTCTATTCAGATCTTTTGCCCATTTTTAAAATTTAAGTTCAGGAGTACATGTGCAGGTTTGTTACATAGGTAAACTTGTGTCATGGGGGATTGTTGCACAGATTATTTAGTCACCCAGGTATCAAGCCTAGTGCCCATTGTTATTTTTCCTGATCCTCTCACTCCTCCCACCCTCCACCCTCCAACAGGCCCCAGTATGTTTTGTTCCCCTCTATGAGTCTATGTGTTCTCATAATTTAGCTCCCACTTATAAGTGAGACCATATGGTATTTGGTTTTCTGATCCTGTGTTAGTTTGCTACGGATAATGGCCTCCAGCTCCATCCATGTCCCTGCAAAGGATATCTCATTGTATTTATGGCTGCATTGTATTCTGTGGTGTATATGGACATTTTCTTTATCCAGTTTGTCATTGATGGGCATTTAGGTTGATTTTATGTCTTTGCTATTTTGAATAGTGCTGCAATGAACATACACATGCATATGACTTTATAAAAGAATGATTTCTATTCCTTTGGGTATATACCCAGTAATGGGATTGCTGGGTTGAATGGTATTTCTGTCTTTAGGTCTTTGAGGAATTGCCACACTGTCTTCCACAATGGTTGAACTAATTTGCACTCCCACCAACAGTGTATAAGTGTTCCTTTTTCTTCACAACCTCTCCAACATCCTTTTTTTTTTTTTTTTTACTTTTTATTAATAGCCATTCTGACTCCTGGGAGATGGTATCACATTGTGATTTTGATTTGCATTTCTTTAATTATCAGTAATATTTAGCTTTTTTTTTTCCAATATGCTTGTTGGCCATATGTATATCTTCTTTTAAAAAGTGTCTGTTCATGTCCTTTGCTCACTTTTTTATGGGGTTTCTTTTTTTCTTGTAAATTTGTTTTAAGTTTCTTATGGATGCTGGATATTAGACCTTTGTGGGATACATAGTTTGCAAAATTTTTTTCCTAATCTGTAGGTTGTCTGTTCACTCTGTTGGTAGTTTCTTTTGCTGTGCAGAAGCTCTTTAGTTTAATTAGATCCCACTGTCAATTTTTGCTTTTGTTTTTTGCCCGTTTTAAAATGAATTATTAGGCCAGGCGCGGTGGCTTACACCCATAATCCCAGCACTTTGGGAGGCTGAGATGGGTGGATCACCTGAGGTCAGGAGTTCGAGATCAGCCTGGCCAACATGGTGAAACCCTTTCTCTACAAAAATACAAAAAAAAATAACCAAGCATGGTGGTGCAAGCCTGTAATCCCAGCTACTCAGGAGGCTGAGACAGGAGAATCACTTGAACCTGGGAGGCAGAGGTTGCAGTGAGCTGAGATCGTGCCACTGCAGTCCAGCCTGGGCAACAAGAGCAAAACTCCATCTCAAAAAACAAAAAAAAAAATTATTAGATTTTTTTTTTTCCTGTTGAATTGAATTCCTTATATATTCAAGTTATTAATCCCTCATCAGATTGATAGTTTGCGAATATTTTCTCCCATTCAATGGATGGTCTCTTCACTTTGTTGATTGTTTACTTTGCTGTGAAGAAGCTTTTTAACTTGATGTGATCCCATTTATCCCTTTTTGCTTTGGTTGCCTATGTTTTTGGGGTATTACTCAAGAAATCTTTGCCCAGACCAATGTCCTGTAGAGTTTCCCCAATGTTTCCTTTTAGTAGCTTCACAGTTTGAGATCTTAGATTTAAGTCTTTGATCCACTTTGATTTTATTTCCTTTATGGTGAGAGACAGGGGTCTAATTTCATTCTGTTGCCTATGGAAATCCAGTTTTCTTAGCACCGTTTATTGAAGAGACTGTTCTTTCTCCAATGTATGTTGTTTGCACCTTTGTCAAAAATGAGTTCACTGTAGATGTATGCATTTGTTTCCGGGTTCTCTGTTTTGTCCCATTGATCTATGTATCTGTTGTTTTATGCCAGTACCATACTCTTTTTGTTACTATAGTTCTGTGATTCCTCCAGTGTTGTGATTCCTCCAGTTTTGTTCTTTTTGCTCAGATGGCTTTAATTATTCTGGGTCTTTTGTGGTTCCATGTAAAATTAAAGATTATTTTTTCTATTTCTTTGAAGAATATCCTCAGTATTTTCATAGGGATTGCACTGAATCTGTAGATTGCTTTAGGAAATATGGACATTTTATCAATATTGATTTTTCCAATCCATGAATATGGAATATCTTTCTATTTTTTGTGTTCTTTTCAATTTCTTGCATCAATGTCGAATAGTTTTCATTATAGAGATTTTTCACTTCTTTGGTTAAGTTTGTTTCTAGATATTTTATTTTATTTGTAATAATGTAAACGGAATTACTTCCTTGATTTATTTTTCAGATTGTTTGCTGTTAGCATACAGAAATGCTACTGATTTTTGTAGTTGATTTGTACTCTGCCACTTTACTGAATTTGTTTTCAGTTCTAATAGTTTTGTAGTGAAATCTTTAGGTTTTTGCAAATATAAGATTATATCACCTGCAAACAAGAAAAATTTGACTTCTTCCTTTCTTTGGGTGCCTTTCTTTCTGTTGTCTGATTGCTCTAGCTAGGAATTTCAGTACTGTGTTGAATAATAGTAGTGAAAGTGAGCATCCTGGTCACCTTCCAGATCTTAGAAGAAAGACTTTCGGTTTTTCCCTGTTCAGTATGATTCTAGCTGTGGATCTGTCATATATGCCTTTTATTTTGTTGAGGTATGTCTCATCTATACCCAGTTGTTGTTTTTTTCCATTCATAAAACTTTTATTCCACTTACATGAATTTAATAAATGTGTCCTTAACAATTATGCTTGGATTGTTCATGAAAATTTCATAAGACATTAGGCCGGGCGAAGTGGCTCATGCCTATAATTCCAGCACTTTGGGAGGCCGAGGCGGGCGGATCACAAGGTCAGGAGATCGAGACCATCCTGGCTAACACGGTGAAACCCCGTCTCTACTAAAATGCAAAAAATTAGCCGGGCGTGGCGGCGGGCGCCTGTAGTCCCAGCTACCTGGGAGGCTGAGGCAGGAGAATGGCGGGAACCCAGGAGGTGGAGCTTGCAGTGAGCCGAGATCGCACCACTGCACTCCAGACTGGGCGACTGAGCAAGACTCTGTCTCAAAAAGAAAAAGAAAAAAAGAAAATTTCATAAGACATTAAACAAACATATTTCCCTGTTAACTATTTTTACAGCGCATGTATGATAGGCAACTATCAAAAAAAAAATCACAAAAGCAAAAAACCTAAAAAAAAGTTAAATACATGGGTTTTTGTTTTACTGCTGTGCTTGATATACATGACGTAATGAATACCAGGCAATTCATTTTTACTGCATCTTTACTTTTACATTTGTTCTTAGGTTGCCTAAAACATTTAAATACAAATAAAATGAGTGTAGCAAAATAATGAAAGCTAACAGCAGGTAACTTTACAAATAATGGAATGTGAACCGTTTCTGCCCTTATCCAGAGTAAAATGGGTCACAATTTTGTCTAAAGGAACACTTCTGCAGCTGTAGTCAAAGGTACGCACATTGAGACTGAGTATTCCACAGATACACATGGTTTAACATGTGGTATCAATGGGATATCTGTTTCTGCCGCAGCCTTGTAAATGCTCCAAACCTTGAAGTATCCACAATTACTACACCTGTGACTGGAACCAAACGATCCCTTTTATTCCCCACCAGGACAAACCAATATGTAGGCAGTTTTCTTTGCTTAGACATGGAAGCAGTTTTAACACTGGCCCTTGTGAAGCCACAATGTACCAACAGTACTATGCAAAACATTAATAACTTGTATAAAAATTCCACATCCCCATATTGGCCACCTCAAGATGAAAACAGCTCCCTAAATGTTAACTGGCTCTGCTCCCCTAATAATAAACACAAAAACCACTTGGGAAATATAGAAATTCAAATAGAAGTAACATAAACCTGTCATAAATTATAAACAAAAAACTATTTGTGGACAGCATAGGTGACAAATGGTCTACTGTGTAAATTTTAGAATGAGGCAGACAAAAGTTGGAAGGCCGGTTAATTTTCTTCTCCTTCTCCTGCTTCAGCTTCGTCTTCTTGGATATCCGATGTCCAGAATGTCAAGCTGTCTCTCAGTAATTGCATTATTAGTGTGCTGTCTTTGTATGACTCTTCACTTAATGTATCAAGTTCAGCAATGGCTTCATCAAAAGCTGTCTTTGCAAGAGAGCAGGCTTTCTCTGGGGAATTCAGAACCTCACAAGAGAACACAGAGAAGTTAAGGGCCAGACTCAGTCTGATAGGATGTGTTGGTTGCATTTCCTTTTTGCTGATTTCAAAAGCTTCTTGGTATGCTTGTTGTGACTGAGCCACAATCCCTTTCTTGTCATCACCAGCGGCAAACTCAGCCAAGTAACAGTAGAGATCGCATTTCATTTTCAAATAGAAGAATTTGCTCTCTGCTTGTGAAGCACTGGGGATCAAGAACTTTTCCAAAAGAGGCAGTACATCATTGCAGCTATCTCTTAGCTCCGTCTCAATCTTCTCTCTGTATTCTTGAGCCATCTGCTGCTTTTTTCTCAGCACTTTTCGTCCTTTGTTCAATACTTGAGATGACCCTCCAAGATGACCTACAGTTTCCTACAACATTTTTATAAGCAACTGAGAAAAGATTCCTCCCCTCATTGGATAATTAAGCTCCTTGCTCAGTTACAGACTTCATGCAGGTTGCCTTGTCATCATATCACTCAGCCTGCTCGGCCAGTTTGGCCTTCTGAACCAGCTCATTTTTATCCATGACTGGATGTTCCCGCAGTGGGCTCACCTCGCACTGGCGCGAGCTCGCCCCAGTCTACCTGGGGGGCGCTGCCGGGCTGGGCCTGGGCTCCACAGCCTGCCTATACCCAGTTTTTAAAAAATTGTTTTGTTTATTTTTGTTGTTGTTGTTGTTTTAATCATGAAGGGATGTTGAATTTTATCAAATGCTTTTTCAGCATCAATTGAAATGATCATGTGATTTTTTCCTTCATTCTGCTGATATGATGTATCACATTAATTAATTTGCATATGTTGAAACATCCTTGCATCCCTAGGATGAATCCCACTTGGTCATGATCTTTTTAACTGTTGTTGAATTTACTGTGCTAGTATTTTGTTGAGGATTTTTTGCATCAATGTTTATCAGAGATATTAGCCTGTAGTTTTCTTTTTCTGATGTATCTTTATCTGGTTTTGGTATCAGGGTAATACTGGCCTTGTAGCATGAGTTTGGAAGTATTCCCTTCTCTATTTTTTGGAATAGTCTGAGCAGGATTGGTTGGTCCTTCTTTAAATGTTTGGTAAAATTCAGCAGTAAGTCACTGGGTCCTGGGCTTTCTTTGCTGGAAGACTTTTATTATGGCTTTGATCTCATTACTTGTTATTGGTCTACTCAGGTTTCGGGTTTCTTCATGATATAATCTAGGTAGGTTGTGTGTGTCTGGGAATTTATCTGCTTCTTCTAGGTTTTTCAATTTATTGGCGTAGAGTTGCTAATGGTAGTCTGTAATGATCCTCAGAATTTCTACATATCAGTTGTAATCTCTTTTTTTATGTCTGATTTTATTTAGGTCTTCCTTCTTTTTTTCCTAGTCTAGCTAAAGCTTCGTCCATTTTGTTTATCTTTTTTTAACAAAAAAAACACAAAACAATTTTTCATTTCATTGATTTTTTGTGTTGTTTTCATTTTTATTTCATTTATTTCTGCTCTGATCTTTATTACTTTTTTCTTCTACTAATTTTGAGTTTGGTTTGCTCTTTCCCAGTTATTTAGATGCATCATTAGGTTGTTTATTTGAAGTTTTTTTTACTTTTTTGATGTAGGCACTTATTGCTATAAATTTTCCTCTTAGTACTGCTTTTACTTTATCCCATAGATTTTAATATGTTGTGTTTCCATTATGGTTTGTTTTAAGAAAATTTGCAGTTTCATTCATAATCTCTCCATTGACCCACTGGTCATTCAAGAGCATATTGTTTAATTTCCATGTGCTCGTATAGTTTTTTTTTTTTTTTGATACGGATTCTTGCTCTGTCACCCAGGCTGGAGTGCAGTGGCGTGATCTCGGCTCACTGCAAGCTCCACCTCCTGGGTTTTAGGAGGATATAGTAGTGTAATGTAACCTCCATGTAGTTTCTTCAGCCGTTATCCACACTAGTGGCATTTGGCCATTTCTCAGTGGCCTAGTCTGAAATAATTTGTGGCAACGGTGGTGCAACTTTGCCAGGGCTGGGTTCACTGGCCTGTTTCTCAGGTCAGAGGCATGTGTGTGCATATGGTGAATTGACCAACTTGGGATCTGGATCACTGGGGTTGGGACCACTGGGGTTGGAGCCATGGGGCTATTACTTTCTCTAGGAGTATGAGTTGTTTGGCCACCCTGGGGACATGCCTGCCAGAAGTGGCTCACAGAGCTGTTTCTCAAAGGCCTAGGACATGGGTATAAGGCTGCTCAGCTGACCTGGAGGGGTGTCCACCAGGAGGCCAGCAGGGCTGTCTCTTAGGCCTGGTATATGGGCGCATAGCTGCTTGGGTGGCCTAGGGATGCACCTGATGGGGAGATCCATGGGACATTTTCTCAGGCCAGGACACAGCTGCACAACTGCTTGACTGGTCTGGGGGTGTTTCTGTAGTGGGTGTCCCACTGGGCTGTTTTGTAGGTCTGAGATATAAGCACAGGGCTGTTTGGTTGGCCTGCAGGTATGCCCACAAGAGGTGGCCTGTGGGGCTGTTTTTGGTGCCTGAGACATGGATGCACACCTGCTTTGTTGGTGTAGGAGACAGGTCTTCTGGGGGCAAGCACAGGGTTGTTGCTTATGCTCATGACAGCTTCATGGCTGCTCAGTTGACCTGGGGATACTTCTGCTGGAGATGGCCCACAGGGCTGTTTCTTAGGCCTGGTATGCAGGCACATAGCTTCTTAGCCAGCCCAGGGCATGTTCACTAGTGATGGCCCACAGAGCTGTTTCTCAAGTCCTGGATATGGGCTCTTGGCTGCTTGACTGGCTTGGGGTCGTGCCTACCAGGGGCAGCCTGCAGGAGTATTTCCCAGGTCTTTATGGGAAATGCAGGGCCATTAGGCAGGCCAGGGGCATGTCTGCAGAGGCAAGGGTGCTGTGGGGTTGTTTCTCAGGTCCTGAGCATGGGAGCATAGCCACTGCACTGGCCTGGGGGCATATTAGCTACTAGGAGGCTCAGGGGCCTCTCTCTCTTGTGGGAGGGTGCAGAGCAGTTTGGCCAGCTCAAGACAAGTTGGCCCTGGGCGGGACTGGCAGACTGTTCCTCTGGCTGGAAGTACAGTAAGCAGGGGTTTGTTTTCTTGCTGTGCAGGACGAGAGTCACAGCTGATCCTAGGCCCAGGCTCTGTGCAGCTGACGGATGGCATTCAGCCAAGCGTGTGGTGTGGGCTTGGCCTAATGAAGATGGAGCACCCCAGTGCTGGAGATATGCAGTGGCTACGGGCCCCCAGAACAGGGTGTGCTTCAGAGTTTGCTCTTTTCTCAAGATGGCATTATGATGCAGCAGCTTGGCCCACAGGGAGTGGGATGGGGGGAATGGGGAGTGCGCACCTTGCTCTCCTGATCTGGAGCAGTGTAGCTGCATGAATTCCCAGCAGCTCTTCAAACTGGGCTCAGGGCTTGGGAAGACTGTAGGATTCTTCTGTAATAAGGACTGTAGGTTTTTGCAGTGGCAGTGGGGGCTGGTGGAGATCTTGTGCTTACCTTTTCCCGGGAATAAGAAGTCTCTCCTGACTCGGGGCACATCCAATCCAGGCGGGGGAGACAGGGCTATAGAGGCCCAGTGCCTCCTCGCTGCCCTCCTGGATTTCTAATCACCACAGGTGCATCTCCACTCCCCCACCACACTCCACCACTCTCCCTTCCATGCTGCAGTCAAACATTAATCTGTTTATTCGTTGTGTTGGGCCTTTCTTGTGGGATAGATGAATACCAGGCATCTCTCGCCAGCCATCTTGCTGACATCACTTACTATTGAAGGATTTTAAGCAGAGGTGTGACTTCATGAAACTTATGTTTTAAAACATTAATGAGTTGGAAGCTGGGGGCAGATGGGGATGGTTAATGGATACAGAAAAATAGCTAGAAAGAATTAATAAGATCTACTTTTTGGACCTGCCTGGCCAACATGGTGAAACCCTGCCTCTACTAAAAATACAAAAATTAGCCGGGCATGGTGGAGAGCACCTGTAATTTCAGCTACTTGGGAGGCTGAGGCAGGAGAATCCCTTGAACCTGGGAGATAAAGGTTGCAGTGAGCTGAGATCGCACCATTGCACTCCAGCCTGGGCAACAAGAGTGAGACTCTGTCTCAAAAAAAAAAAAAAAAAAATCTACCCTTTGATGTCACAACAGGGTGACTGCTGTAGCCATAATTGTACATTTTAAAATAACTAAAAGAGTATTATTGGATTGTTTGTAACACAAAGGATAAATGCTTAAGGGATGGATACCCCTTTCTCTATGAATGTGATTATTATGCATTGCATGCCTGTATCAAAACATCTCATGAATCCCATAAATATATACGCCTATATACCCACAAAAATTTAAAAAAGTTTTAAAAACCCACTAATGAGTCAACAAAGTTTATGCTTCTGCTTTCTGGCAAAAAAGACTCTCCTGAGCTAAACCTTTCCTACCAAACCAGTCTATTTTTCATTCCTCTCCATCTTTTCATGTGTGATAGTCGCATTAATTCAAAGTTCAGCCCTTATAGAAGTGTTCTTCCCCTCTCCCTTCTCCTGTGGGAGCACAGTGTCTGTATAAGGGAAAGTTTACTACTCTTCCCTGGGTACAGCTGGTCTATGTGTTGCCATTTTCTGCTGGACTCCAATTGAGCTGTCTCAACCAACTTATCTCTAATCCATCCCTGTCCATTAACTTCTGTCCTAGAATCCACTTGGGATGGACAAACACTACCACTAGAACTCTGGAAGCACCAAACTCCATTACTGCTCTCACCTCAGTAGCCCGGGAGTCCCTTGGTCTTGCAGTCCTCTCGGTACCCTGGGGCTACACAGGAACTTTTGAATCGCTTCTAGATATAGACCATTCAGAACCCAGCATGATTTCAGCAGTGCTCCCTAGACACTTGCCTTCACAGATGCTGTGCTATCGCCCACTCTTCCCTCCCCCATCTCCATGTCAAACATAGAGCTTCTCTGAGGCTTGTACCCTGCCACCAAGATCAAAGGATCTCAGGTCACCCTTCTCCCTATCTGAATATTTCTGTTGCATCATCCCACCTCCATACTCCCACTCTCAATGAAAAGTGCTTATTTTTATTTCACCTCCTCTGGAGGGAGTTTCCCCTTTATCATATGCTCCTTTTTTTAGGTGGGGACCATTTTGATGGAATGGCGGCAGGGGAATATGATTGGATTTTTTTTAATGATTTGGATTAGGGTGTCTGTGAAAAAAAATCCACATCAATCTATTATCAAACTGTTATCTCCATTTAAATTATTTGCTTATGGTCTGTCTCAACTAGAAGAACAAACTCCACAAGGGTGGGACTCCCTTTTCTGTTTTCTTTACTGCTGTATCTCCAGCACCTAGCACAGGGTCTATTACTCAATAAATATTTGTGGGGAAAAAAAACGAAGGGATGAGATGAGCAAACCAATGAATGATGAGTGAGTTATTCTATTAGTACTGGGATCTGTTGAAGAATTTTGAGCAGAGGATTAAAGTAATCAGATTTTCAGGTAATCAAATATCATTAAGCTGTGACAGTCACCATAAGCAGCAATCTGTATTGTCCCCCCCCCAATAGCCCCCCATGTAACAGCTATTAGCTCTCAAGCAGGCATACTGTGGTGGGAGAATTCACTGCTGCAAATATTCAGATTCGTGAACAGCCTCCTGAGAAGAGCTGAAGAGAGATCACAAACCTAAAACGGCCTCCCCTGACTCTTCATCTTCTTTTTTCCCCTCTCTTTCTCCCTAACACTGGGGGCCCTTTAGTCCCCTGAAGAAGCTATACATTGTAACCCTTTCAGAGAATTTCAGCTGAGATCTGGATACCCAGCCCACTCTGCTATTATATTTGCATTTCAAGCTTAATTTGTCTATAACATTACAACTTTTATACTCCTACATTTCTGCTGTTATAATCATAAAGAATACTATTTTGGGGCTTCTCTTTTGCAAGTGAAATTAGCATTTCCACGTAAAATAGAGAAGAAAAATTGTTGATTATCTCACTAAAATCCAAGCCTGAAGTTTAATTTCTCAGTGTCTGGGAGGAGCCACTGGTTTGTGCAGGTTTCTCAGTGTACTTAAGTGCTGCTGAGACTCATGCTTCGGGTCTCTTGTGTCAGGGGATAACCTGGTTGACTCTTCCTTTGGTAAAAAAGAAGGAACCTGAGATAAGACATCCCATTTGGGTGTGTCTGAAATGGTTTACCATCTCTTGTTCCTTACCTTTACGGGATTTCTGACACAAGGGTAGAGTGCAGAAGCCTCTTCACTGAAGGAGGCACCCAGAATCCTGTGGGCCTAGTGTGCTAAATAAAGACAGTGCAGGACTTTGTGGCCAGTGCTCACCTCCAGAGCAGAATCAAGGGATATATCAGGAAAGGGGCTGGAAGGAAGCGAAGGAGCTCTAAATGCATTTTCACAAAGATCAGGGACATTTACTCCTGGTATTTATGAAGATTTCTAGTAATGGTATGACTATTCTTATCTTATGGAATCTTGCCATTAGGGAACTGATGTTTTAGAATAACAAAGAAGCTAACAAACTTCTCAGATAGGGTCAGGGATGTGGAGAGGAACTAGCCCAGATTACCTTTTCAACATCTTTCAATATTATAACTCCAATTCTAATGTTAAAAAGCTAAATATTGTTCATAAACTTGTTTCAGTGTCTGAAGGGGGAGGATTAAATTGGGAAACTGCATCCTAGTTTGAAACATATGTAGGTGATATGGTCTGGATTTGTGTCCCTGCCCAAATCTCATGTCGAATTGTAATCCCCAGTTGGAAGTGGGGCCTGGTGGGAGATGATTGGATCATGGGGCAAAGTTCTCATGAATGGGTTAGCACCATCCCTTCGATGCTGTTCTCCTGATGGTGAGTGAGTTTTCATGAGATGTGGTTGTTTAAAAGTGTGTGGCACCATAAGAATGGTATAATGAGGCCTGGCACGGTGGCTCACGCGTGTAATCCCAGCTCTTTGGGAGGCCGAGGCGGGTGGATCACAAGGTCAGCAAATCCAAACCATCCTGGCTAACATGGTGAAACCCCATCTCTACTAAAAATACAAAAAATTAGCCTGGCGTGATGGCTGGCGCCTGTAGTCCCAGCTAATCAGGAGGCTGAGGCAGGAGAATGGCGTGAACCCGGGAGGCGGAGCTTGCAGTGAGCCAAGGTGGCACCACTGCACTCCAGCCTGGGGAACAGAGCGAGACTCCGTCTCAAAAAAAAAAAAAGGTATAACAAACTTGAGGACTCGGGGGAAGGGTCGGAGGGGGTTGAGGGATAAAAGACTACATATTAGGTACAGTGTACACTGCTCAGGTGATGGATGCATCAAAATTTCAGAAATCATCACTAAAGAACTCATCCATGTAACCAAAACCACCTGTACTCCAAAACTATTGAAATACAATAAAAATAAAAAATAAATAAAAAATTGAGAAGTGTGTGGCCCCTCCCCCTTCTGTCCTGGGCCTCCTGCGCAAGTGCCTGCTTCTGCTTTGCCTTCCACCATGACAGAGCTCCCTGAGGCCTCACCGGAAACAGAAGCCACCATGCTTCCTGTACAGCCTGCAGAACTGTGAGCCAATTAAACCTCTTTTCTTTATAAACTACCCAGCCTCAGGTATTTCTTTATGGCAATGTGAGAATGGACTAACACACTAGTCAAGAAGTCAGCCTGGGAAGATACTGGTGGAAGTGGGAAAAGAGGGCAAGAGGCTAAATCCTGAGTCTATAGAATGTGAAATTAACTTGTTTCAGGGTTATATTGAAGGGACTTGGGCTTCCATCTCAACCCATAAGCCTGAAAGAAAGAGAAGTGTAAGTCCTTATGGTGTAAGGAGTGACTACTTTCCCATGAAATCACGGGAGGGTGAGAACACAACAGTGAGAACCTAGGGCTCCTCTCTATCTCCAGAAACTTCTCTCTGGTCTTCAGGCACCTGGCATCTCCTAGGGGCTTAATCCTGCTTCTGTCTATCATCTGTACCTGCTTTTTTCAACATAGCCAATATTCCCCTGGGCTAAGGGGGTTCAGAATGCTGTTTGCAACCCCAACCCATGCCCAAATGTTAGGAAACTGAGCCCATTTTTTTCTCATGCTGAAACAGCAAGAGCTCCAGGGATGTGGTAAGAGATTCAAGCATGGAAAAGGGAGTTGAACTTTGATGTCTTCTAGCCCAGAGGTTCTGCAGAGGGCAAATGGGCAGACTCACAGTAGCTGTCTTTCTCTAGGATCCTACTGTATGGGATACCAGGGGAAAGGATGTCATAATTACCTCTTAGTTACTTTTACCTATGCTCTCGCTAGCCTCACCTAACCACTGTTCAATATCCCATGTACTAGGTACCTGGCACAAAATAGATCCTCAGTAAATGTGTGCTGAATAAACTATATTAAAAATGTGCCAAGGCAATTTTAAATGAATAAAATTAGTAATGAAATTATGGATAATTTTTCTATTTTTCCAAATTTCAGTATAGTGTTACTACCTGTATAATAGTCTTTTCCTTAAATATTTTACAATTAATAAGTATATTCTTAAATAAAAAATATATAAGTATATACTTAGGTAATTTTATGTAAAATTAATAGTTTATAAATATATTTTACCTATCACTATAAAATACTATTTTATATAAAATTCAGAAAATTTTCTCCACATATTTTCTAAATATACTGCAATCACTGAATCACTGCTTCTCTCTTCTCTATCACAACCTAACTCCCACTAGAATGTAAGCCCCTCCACCATGATAACATGAGTCCCCTCCCCACAATATAAGCTTCATGAGAGCAGGAACTCATTTTCTTCTTTTTTTAAAGAGGCAGGCTCTTGATATGTTGCCCAGGCTGGCCTCAAACTCCTCGGCTCAAGGGATCCTCCTGCCTCAGCCTCCTGAGTATATACTACATGCATGCCACCATGCCCTGCTAACAAACTCCTTTTATGTTCACCACTATTTCCTTAGCTCCAAGAACAATGCCTGATAAGTAGTAGTCACCAATAAATATTGCTGAACAAGTGAATAAACGTGTATGCATCTTTATTCAAAGTCAGAAACACTAAAGCAATCAAGTAGAGGCAATAAGAATAAATATATTACAGATTTTCTTATGATATTAATAATGGCTAATATTTATTAAGCATTTATTAAGTAAATAAGCTGGCACTATGGTAAGCACTGGCCACATAAAAATTCTATGATATAGACTCACTCTATTATTAATTTTATTTCAAAAAACCTGGAGGAGGCTGGGCACAGTGGCTTGCACCTGTAATCCCAGCACTTTGGGAGGCTGAGGCGGGCAGATCATGAGGTCAGGAGATCGAGATCATCCTGGCTAACACAGTGAAACCCCATCTCTACTAAAAATACAAAAAAATTAGTCGGGCGTGGTGGCAGGTGCCTGCAGTCCCAGCTAATCAGGAGGCTGAGGCAGGAGAATGGCATCAACCTCAGCTTGCGCTGAGATCGCACCACTGCACTCCAGCCTGGGCAACAGAGCGGGATGCTGTCTCAAAACAAACAAACAAACAAAAAGCCTGGAGGAAACTGAAGTTAGAGAGTTTATTAATTTTTTTTTTTTTTTTTGAGACAGAGTCTTGGTCTGTCACCAGGCTGGAGTGCAGTGGCATGATCTTGGCTCACTGCAACCTCTGCCTCCCAGGTTCAAGCGATTCTCCTGTCTCAGCCTCGTAAGTAGCTGGGATCACAGGCAGGTGCCACCACAGCTGGCTAATTTTTGTACTTTTCGTAGAGACGGGGTTTCACTGTGTTAGCCATGCTGGTCTCAAATTCCTGACCTCAAGTGATCCACTCGCCTCAGCCTGAGATTATTATTGTTATTAGGTCCTTCCAGATGATATATTTTTTAATTTAGCAAAGCACTGAACCATCTTCACGAGTTATTCTTCATAATAAAATTACAGAGTAAGACAACGTCCAAGTTCTTATTATATAGATTATCAAAATCACACTGGGAGTAACAGAGTTGCAATGAAGATTTTGATTCCACAATTTCAGTGTGTGGCCACAGCCACTCAGATTCTTTCCCACATGTAGTAACATTGCTCATGTCACAAGGCTATGGTGAGGGAGAGTTAATAAGTAATTACAAAATTCTTTGTAAATACAGAGTGCTGTACAAATGCAAAACATCTACAACAACAGTAATTAGTTCTAATCACTATCTCTATTCTGTGTGCAGCTGTCTCTCAAAATTCATTTTGGGAGTTTAATCACCCCATCGCAATAAATAAAGTAACCTCCCTCTTTCTCTGACCCTGCTGAGAGCTGTCCCTCGTTCCTCCCAGCTGCTGAACATGCCTCCTATGTACCCCCAGCCCACCCCTCCTACTCTCAGCAAAGGCTGAATTCTGACATTAATTGGAAAAAAAAACAGGACCTCCTGAGCCTTAAGCTTTTCAAAATCCCTGACTCTCAAACAAAATTGGGCACAAGGGCTGGAGAAGTATACAGACCTTTCAAAATAGGATTCTGCCCTTCCCTTACACAGGAAGGGAACTTTTCCTTCCTTGGAGCTCCAGTAATGCTCGGGTAGCTATGGTGAAGTACCAGGTTGACAAATTATCATTTATTTAGCAATGTAAGGCACATAATGGGTGCTGAATAATGTAGTAGTCATGTCAAAGATCAATTCAACATTTATATACTGTCTACAGCTTCTAGAGTAGTTGCAACAGAAACCATATGACTCACAAAACCAAAAATATTATCTGGCCTTCTACAGAAGCAATTTACTCTCTGACCCTTTGTAGCAGTAGTTTGCCGACCCCTGAAAGGATGTGAATATAGATAAAGGAAAAGACTGAGCCCTGAGTCAACATTTAGAGATGAGAAATATAAGAAAAACAGGTCATGACACAGGCAGAAAACTAGAGGAATGTGGCGTCCCCAAAGCAAGTGAAGATTGTTTACTAAGGTAAGAGGGAATGATCAACTATGTTAATGTTACCTGGAGGACATTTAAGATGTGGATTGAGAACTGAACGCTGGATTTCATAACTTGAAGGCCACTGGGGACCTTTACAAGACCATTCTCAGTGGAATGGTAGGAATGAAAGTCTAATTGATGTGGTGGGTTCAAGAGAGAATGGAGCCAGGCGCAGTGGCTCATGCCTGTAATCCCAGCACCCCAGCACTTTGGGAGGCTGAGGCAGGCAGATCACCTTAGGTCAGGAGTTTGAGACCAGCCTGGCCAACATGGTGAAACCTCATCTCAACTAAAAATACAAAAATTAGCCGGGCATGGTGGCACGTGCCTGTAGTCCCAGCTATTTGGAAGGTTGAGGCAGGAGAATTGCTTGAACTCGAGGCAGAGGTTGCAGTGAGCCAAGATTGTGCCACTGCACTCCAGCCTGGGGGGACAGAGCGAGACTTCATCTGGAAAAAAAAAAAAAAGAAAAGAGAATGGGAAGAGAGGTGGTGGTGGAGACAGCTACATAGGAAAGAGCTTCACTAGAATGGATAACAGAGAAAAGAGCCATAAATTAAAAAGGGTTGTGAAGTAAAGGAGTGTATTTTGTGCTGGGGGGGAGTGTGTGTATGTGTGTGTCAATAGTATCTCACAACATATTTGCGTGCTGATGAGAATGCGAAAATTATCCAGTACAGATAAGAATGATGATGACAATGAAGACAGATGAGGACAAAGAGGAGGAAAAAGAGGAGAAGAGGTAAAATTAGGACACAGATACACTGTGGAAGCTGCAGCCCTACTGGTAAGGGATAGAGTTTCAGCAGTGGGGTGAAGTGATTCCTGTGTCAAGGGTGAATAAGAGTCCTCAAAAAAGAAATGAAAATCACAACAAGGCAGAAAGCTGTCTGGCCTCGCTTGATGTAAAAGGTAATGGTTTTCACCTAATGGAGGTCAGAAGGGAAGAACCTGGCTAGCCCTGTGCAGAGATGGAAAGGATCATGAAGATTCTGAAAATAAAGCTCTGACTTGCAAGTCATGTTGCGTGAAATAGATTCATGGTTTTCTAGATTAGTTTCCCTTTTGTTATCCTTTACTAACGTCTCAATCAGATATTCCATATTTTTATAGAGAATCTAACGAAAGCACTGTGTCCCCGTGAGAATCAGAATGTTGAAGGAACAGTGTTTTCTTGAGGCCAATGCGGTGAGGGAAACTGATTAGGAAAAGATGGATGAATTCCACAGGCATAGAGCCTGGGCCACAAAGTGGAGACAGCCCTTGATTTTCATTCCAGTGTGTTAACCTTAGAAATTTTGTGTTTTGTTTAATGAAGAAGAGGAAACCTTACAAAATCATAGAGGATTTTGCCTGAAGAAGGCACATGTTCTAGCATACGGTCTGTTATAAAACAAAACTTTGAACTTTCAAGGTTTAACTCTTCCAGGACACTCCCCAGGCAGTGAGGGGGAGTTCAGGAAAGCAGCCTCAACTCTGTTCCCCGAGTTTCTCCTCTCCCTGTTACCTCAAGAACTGAGGCCCACCCCAGGAATACAAAGTTCTTTCTTTCACATTATGTTACAAATGTAGTCAAAAACTTCTCTTGCCTTTGCAGGGCAGAGACAGACTATTCAAAAGCCTTTCCGGGAGAGTAAGGGAAAATAAAGCAAACAGAAACTGCAGAGGCAGAAAAACAGGAAATTGAGACCTAGGCATATGGTTTTATAGCCAGGATTATCTGGATTTAAATCATAGCTCTGATACTTACTGGCTATATAACCCTGTGCAAGTTACTCAACTTCTCTGAAGCATAGTTTCCTCATCTATAAAATGGGTTAAAAAAGCCATGAGCCTGTTGCTGCACATGGTGGCTCACGCCTGTAATCCCAGCACTTTGAGAGGCCGAGGCGCGTGGATCACGAGGTCAGGAGATCGAGACCATCCTGACTAACGTGGTGAAACCCCATCTCTACTAAAAAAAAAAAATTAGCCGGGCGTGGGTGGTGGGCGCCTGTAGTCCCAGCTACTCAGGAGGCTGAGGCAGGAGAATGGCATGAACCTGGGAGGCAGAGCTTGCCATGAGCTGAGATTGCGCCACTGCACTCCAGCCTGAGCAACAGAGAGAGACTCCGTCTAAAAAAAAAAAAAAAAAAAAAGCCATGAGCCTGATTTATTTTTTTTTAATAATATAATAAAATTGGCCGGGTGCAGTGCCTTATGCCTGTAATTCCAGCACTTTGGGAGGCTGAGGCAGGTGGATCACCTGAGGTCAGGAGTTCGAGACCAGCCTGACCAACATGGAGAAACCCCATCTCTACTAAAAATATAAAATTAGCTGGGCGTGGTGGCGCATGCCTGTAATCCCAGCTACTCCGCAGTTTGAGGCAGAGAATCGCTTGAACCCAGGAGGCAGAGGTTGCGGTGAACCAAGATCGTGCCATTGCACTCTAGCCTGGGCAACAAGAGCGAAACTCCATCTCAAATAATAATAAAATAATGGGTAAATTTATACCTACCTGTGTTAGTTTAGGTCCTCCAAGAAGTAGATGCCACGATCAGCATAGACTTGCAGGATATTGGGGGAAATGCCTGCAAAAGGTAATTGGGAGGAAGCAGGAGGATGCTGAGAGAGCTGTCAGAGAGAGATGCACACCTGACCCCTGAGAAGGAAAGAAGGAAAGAAGAAAGGCTGGATAGGCCAGGCCTTAGGCTGCCATGTAGAATTCTCAGGCCAGAGTTGTCTGTCAGAGGAGTCCTATGTTTCATAAGAATGGACCTGCCATAATATCCCTGCCATGTGCCATCACTGGCTGGAAGCAGACCATGGGAAGCATGGCCTCAGAGCAAATACAGTGATGTGTTTAGAACACAGCATCTGGGGACACCAGTCAATTGTATTCCCTACAGTAGGAGATTGGAGAGGCACATTCTCATGGTCCCACACATCTGCTTCTACTCAGGGGACTGAGGAGCAGCTCCTCTATGGTTCCCACAGACCTTCCTCCTAAAGGTAAACAGAAGGGCCAGGTTAGTGGAACGTCACTACTGTTGATATCAGGCCTACAATTGGTACTCATACTCTCCCTTCTCCATTCTAAATTCCCCTCACCGTTGAGGTGGGGTGTGACAGAGCAAGAGCACCGTCATCTCAGACAAACACCACCACTTTAAGTTCCAGCTCCCTTTCTAGCCTCATACATTTCAAGGAAATCACTTCTCTTCTAACTACAAGCAGCCAGAAAGAACAGACAGTAAAACACAGATAAGACAGCTCAGGCACAGAGGGAGGTGGGGGGAAAGTCTTTTGGGTAACTGCCAAACTTCACCCTCGTACAATGGGCCCCAGTAAAACAGTGGACCTTAATAAGCACATTCCTTTCACTGCACTAAGATAGGGAAGCTAAAAGCAGACTTGGAGGGCATGCCTGCAGCTGCAGAAAGATGTATGGGAACAGACACACAACTCTCCCTCCCAGATAAGCACAACAAAGAGACACAGAAGCAGTCCAAGCCTCTGATAAACTCTCCCACCCTGAATCCCATAAGGGAGTGTGCCTCTGACCTAACTTGGCTAGAATGCTCCTCTCAAGTTTGTTTTCTCTAAAAAAAAAACAAAAAAAAACCTGTCTTGACTGGCGAGCCAGCTTTCGTGTTTCTTTCCTCTTTCTTTAATGCTTACAGGGTGTAGTGATTCATAACTATAATCCCAATACATAGGGAGACTGAGGCAGGAAGATCGCTTGAGGCCAGGAGTTTTAAGACCAGCCCCAGCAACATAGTGAGACTCCATCTCTCCGAAAAAATAAAATAAGTTCCCTCTTTGTTATCTATAACCTTGGCAGGTCTTGGTGGCTTACCTGCCACGAAGGTGTGACCCAACCTTCACTCCTGAAGAGTCTGGTAATCATGCCGTTGGTAATCACATCCTTCTCAAGTTAGAGTTGTGTATGTGTCCGTTTGAGAGGGCAAGGGAATACCAGGAGGTGCCCAACTATGTCACTTAGATTTCACACATATTCCCTTCCTGTTCCCACTGTGTAAAAGCAGCCTTTCCTCCTTCTGCTGATCATGGTTAATCAACTCTGCCAATATGGTGACTCCTTTTCTCTCAGACTGGTTCCTAAACACGAGGAGCCTGAAATGCCTTGGTGGAAGGCATAGCTTATAGTTCAGTGGGACTCTTGACTGTATCTTTTGGCGAGAGTGCACCTTCTTTGGAGACCAGGACACCTCCAATTTTGCAGAGCTCAGAGTTGCATGGATGTGAAATACAAAATTCTCCAGTGGGTCATTAGGAGTAAGGGTAAGTGGGGTTACTCCTGCTTGCACCTTTGGTTCCCAGATGCATGTATTCTTCCTACTGGGGACCTAGCACAATATAAAGGTCTCTGTCTATATACTGCATCCTAAAGGATGGCAACATCCTTTCAGAATGTTGCCACCAAGCTGGCACTTTAGCTGTGCCTTTAAATGGCTGGGTAGAATTTTCTGAGATCATCTGCCCCTGGATGATGCTATATGTGATGTGGCCAGTAGACAATGTGATCACAGGTCAACTCCACACTTCCTTCACTGGGAAGTGGGTCTCATGTCTGGACGCTAATGCTGTGTGGGATTGTATGCTTGTGGATCAGGCATTCCATGAGCCCCTGAATAGTGATGCTGGCTAAGGCACGAAAGGTAGCAAAGACCAACCCATACCCAGAATAAGTCATTTGTCTTTCTAAGGATGAACCACTGGCCCTTTGTCTTAGGCTGTTCAGGCTGCTATAACAAAATATCATAAAATGGGTACCTTATAAATAACAGAAATATATTTCTCACAGTTCTGGAGGCTGGTAAGACCAAGATCAAGGCACTGGCAGATTCAATGTCTGGTGAGGACCCTCTTTTTCCATAGACAGATGTCTTCTCACTGTAACCTTACATGGTAGACCCCTTCCACCATGCTCCCTGCCAAACAAGCTCCCTTGGGCCTCTTTTTATAAGGACATTAATCCCATTCATTAGGGTTCTAGCCTCATGATCTAATCACTTCCCAAAGGCTTCACCTATTAATACCATCACCTTGGGGGTTAGGATTTCAACATTTTGAAGGGACACCAACAGTCAGACCAAAGCACCCTTCCAATATGAGAGATGCCCAATGTAGTTGACTTGTCACTAAGTGGCTGGTTGGTCTCCTCGAGGAATAGTGCCACATCAAGGGCACACCATTGGTCTCTACTGCTGATAGCTTAAACATTCAGAAGCAGCAGTAGCCGGAGTTCCAGGGTCTGCATTGTGATTCCTTCTTGGGAGCTTAACACAACCTTCATACCGCATCTTTTCCAACCACTGACATTTCCAACACCACAGGGTCCTCCAAATCCTATTGGCAGGACAGCTCGCACCACAGCCTTAACCTACCGCAGAGCCCTTTTCTTTTCCAGGTCCCATTCAAAGCTGGCAGCCTTCCATGTTGGGACAGAGCAATGTTCCTAGGTGTAGAATGTGTTGCTTCCAGATCCCAAAGAAGTCTACTGGCACTGTACTTCCATCTTTATGGTAGAGGATACATGAGGTGCAATTTTGGAAAGATATGCCCACAAACTTCTAATGATCCCTAAGAATTTCACTGAAGTTGTAGGTTCCTAAATCTTTGTAAGATGTCTCCCACCCTCTAGAGCACATCAGCATGCTATCAATGAAATGGATTAGTGTGATGGTTCTGCAAGATACACAGGTGGTCCAGATCTCATCAAACTATATTATGACAGAGGACAGGAGCATTAACATAACCCTGAGGGCAAATTGTAAATGAATATTTCTGGCCATCCCATATGAATACAAACTTTTTCTGATCCTGTTTACTGATTGGAATTGGAAAGAATGCCTTTGTCGATGAGTTCATGTCCTTTGCAGGGACGTGGATGAAGCTAGAAACCATCATTCCGAGCAAACTATTACAAGGACAGAAAACCAAACACGGCATGTTCTCACTCATAGGTGGGAATTGAACAATGAGAACACTTGGACACAGGGCGGGGAGCATCACACACGGGGGGCCTGTCATGGGATGGGGGGCAGGGGGAGGGATAGCATTAGCTGAAATACCTAATGTAAATGATGAGTTAATGGATGCGGCAAACCAACATGGCACATGTATACCTGTGTAACAAAGTTGCATGTTGTGCACTTGTACCCTAGAACTTAAAGTATAATAATTTTTTTAAAAAAAGAAAAAGAAAAGAATGCCTTTGTCAGTTCACTGGCCATATACCATGTACCTGAAGACTCATCAATCTGCTATAGCAATTAACCCATAACTGGCACAGTAGCTACGATTGAGACTACTGCTTATTTAAGCCTGCAGCAGCCTTCAGTCATTCCCCAGGATCCACCCAGGGATGTGATACTGTTTTTTGTTTGTTTTTTTGTTTGTTTGTTTGTTTCTCTAAGTCTGCTTGCTAGGGAAGATATTGTTTGTTTACTATCTTGGCCAAGGTTTCTACTTGGCCTTTCTCACTATTATGTCTTTTACCTCACAGGCTAAGAACCCAATATGAGGGTTACTCTAATATCCAAGTATACCAATGCAGTCAGGAACAGGAAAAAATGACCACTGGGGGCATCCACAAGCTAAGCAGGTCCACTCTGAGCCAGATTTTAGCCAGGACTTCATTTGTTAACTGGTCTCTGTAGACCTCCTATTCTATTAGAACCATAAGGATGTTTTGGGGCTCCAAGTATCAATATCAACTCAGACTGTGTGTCCAGTCGTCCTCAAAATGTCTAGGTATTTTCCCTTCCTTGGTTTACAATCACCCAAGTAAACAGCCCCAAGTTCTTTTCAGGAAAAAAACTAGGGGATTCATCACAGTATATATTGGCCCTGGTGTCGCTACCTATTTTTCTCCCAGAGAATTCGTGCCCTATTACCATCTCTACAACTCCCTCAAGCTCAAGCTCCTTGGCTGTTCCTCAGACCTTGAAGGTTGTTACAATTATTGTAGCCTCTATTACATTGAAACTCATTAGTCCCATGGATATCAATGAGCCCAGCTCCATAACCACCTCCTACTATCAGCCCCTGAACTGCAGAGGGTAGCCACCACTGTGGTGCTAGTGGTGCTTTTAGAAGTATTTTCCTGATGGCTTGGGTGAACTATATGTCTTCTGAGCTCTGCCATAAGACATAATCAACTGGTATGTTTTGTAGCCTGCATAATATAGCTATTCTTGCTTGCTCACTTTCCTCAGCCCTCTTTATTTCTTCTACCATCTGTCAGAATAGCTAAAGCATTTCTACTTCACTCAACATTGGCCATCACTTTCTTCAAGTCTCTAAGAAGCACCCTATTCCCTAGGGTTCTTGCCAGGGTGTTAAATCCTGTGTTCCAAAAAACTGTTCACAATCAAAGCATGATGTAGGCTGATAAAAAGAAAAAAAAAATTTCACAAGTCATTATCCAGTCTTATATTCTAGCCTGCTTGATGAAGCACCCTCAAAATACAATCCCAGGTATATCACCTAGCTTTCGCCAATATGTGATAGCTAATTCTTTTCGTTCCTTCAGTGTGTAACATTTTGTCTCCCTTATCAGGTCTATCACTTCCTGGCCAGGTTGTGCTGGTATTTAACCCTAAGTTTTTGGCCTAGCAGCCAGGAGAAGAGGTAGAGCCCCTGAAAGGGCCAGCTGTTGCCTTATGAGAGAAGGGACTCTGCAACATCTATCAATACACAAGTGCCAGCTCTTACTAGAGAACAGTAGACCACTTCTGCAAAGTCTTAGGGTTTAGAGGGTCTTTAGAGCCAACATCCTCAAAAGCATTCATCCAGATGTCTGTATGCTGTATGCCAGGGTCTCAAGTTTTTCCAAACAGGACCATGACTGTAGCATAATAGACCTGCCTTGCCTGCTTATTTAAATGTCTCTGGATTAGCCAGGCATGGTGGCACATGCCTGTAATCCCAGCTATTTGGGAAACTGAGGTGGGAGGATTGCTTGAGTCCAGGAGTTTGAGACTACAATGTGCTATGATTTTGCCTGTGGATAGCCACTGCACTCCAGCCTGGGAAACATAATGAGAACTTGTCTCTTTAAAAAAAAAAAAAAAAAGGCCGGGCGCGGTGGCTCAAGCCTGTAATCCCAGCACTTTGGGAGGCCAAGACGGGCGGATCACGAGGTCAGGAGATCGAGACCATCCTGGCTAACCCGGTGAAACCCCGTCTCTACTAAAAAATACAAAAAACTAGCCGGGCGAGGTGGCGGGCGGCTGCAGTCCCAGCTACTCGGGAGGCTGAGGCAAGAGAATGGCGTGAACCCGGGAGGCGGAGCTTGCAGTGAGCTGAGATCCGGCCACTGCGCTCCAGCCTGGGCGACAGAGCAAGACTCCGTCTCA
>NW_016830546.1:226777-232296 GCF_001698545.2 Rhinopithecus bieti
AAAAAAAAAAAAAAAAAAAGAGAGAGAGAGAAAGAAATCTAAAAAAATCAAAACTAAAATAAATTCTCTGGACCTCTTAACTGTTAATGGTCCTCTGGTTCTCATTATCCCTCTGCAGAGCATCAATTCAGCTTAGTAGTAGCCAGCCAACTCCACTGTCTTTGTATGCACTGTTCCCCCTATGTCTTCCACATGAGAGAATCATTGTGCCAGCAAAGGCAATCTTTTCAATCAGAGAGTTTTCCCAGGTAACCTCTAGTGAAATCTTTAGCACCTGCACCACCACTGCATGCCAGGGACTATCCATCCTCCACGTACCACCCAAGAGGGAGTAATCTCTGGTTACCAGACAATGGGTGAATTATACCCGGAACTCCATCTTTTACCTATTTTCTTGTACCATGTGTGTTGGTTAGGTCATCAAATGGGAAGATGTCAAGATGAAATTAGATACACAAGAACTTTGGAGGGGGTGAGGGAGGGTGAGTTCCTGTGAGGGAAAATAGAGGGAATCAGAGAAGCTGGGAGAGCTATCAGAACATGACACAGGTCTGAGTCCTGTGTACGTGAGACGGAAAGAAAGGTTAGTTTGGAAGAGCCTTACACTGCTGCTGTAGTATGAACGTCCTTTCCAAAACCCATGTTGAATTTAATTGCCATTGAGATGGTATTAGGAGGTGGGATCTTTAAGAGGTCTGCCCTCATGAACAGACTAATTCTGTTATCTCGGGAGTGGATTAGCTATCATAGGAGTGGGTTCTTGATAAAACGATGTTTGGTCCCCACCCTTCCTCTCTCTGTCTACTGTACTCACTTGCCCTTCCACCATGTTATGACACAGCACAAAGGCCCTTGCTTGATGCCAGTGCCATGCTCTTATTAAACTTCCCAATCTCCAGAATCATGAGCTAAATAAACTTATTTTCTTTATAAATTACCTGGTCTGTGGTATTTTGTTACAGCAGCAGAAAATAGACTAAAACAACTGCCATGCTGTTTTAAGAAAATTTCAGCAAGGCCAGTGGGAGTTCCTCAAGCCAAAGTAGCCTGTCAAAGGAGTCCTACATCTTGTCAGAATAGGCCTGCCTTAGTATCCTGCTACAATCACTTGCTGGCTGAGAACAGTCCATGGGAACTGTGGCCTTAGTGCAGATGCAGTTGATTCAGAGTGCAGCAGCTAGGGTTGCCAATACTATGCTCTGCAGTAGGAGATAGGAAAGGCACATTTTTTATGGTCACCACAACACCTTGCAGGATTATTTGGAGGATTAAATAAAATAATATAATCTATGTAAAATGTTTAACTATACTTAACACATAGCAGGCACTTAATACATGCATTCTATTAGTTGTTGGTGTTATTATTAATGGTAGGTGGTTCCTAACTGCCTCATTGAAAAAACAATATCTTATCTATTTAGAAGCTACCTCGTTAACATCTTGACACCTTCATGGTCAAGTCTGATAGAAATAGATTCTTTCTATTCTGTCCAACAAGAGTTTCAACTTCTGGCATATAAGACAGGGTTTTTTCTAAGTGATTGACACTATTTCTCTTGTAAGATTCCATACCCACTTCCAAACCCATTCGAAGATGTGACTTTGCTGTTTTGCAGGTTTATAGGCACAATTTTAGATTAATCTAGTTAAAGCCAATATATTATAGATCGAGATTTCTAGTTCTACGTGGGGTGATTATTTGACAATATGTGAAAGTACCTTACAAAGTGTACAAAAATTAGATAAATGCTGACATAATTTTTATGATAATGATGATGACGTTGGTGTTTTAAGAAGTTGCATACAGCTACAGACTGCCCAGAGATTGGTCTTATAAAGAGAAGGCAGGAAGGACAATTTGGAATTTATTGACACAAGCAGGTGCAAGGTCACAAAGATCCAGACCAGGGTGATGAAATTTGGGAGAAGATGAGAAACATTTAAAAGGAAAAATCATCAGAAATGTGTAATTAATTTGCTCTGATGAATAAGAAAGGGTACTGAAACAAAAAGAAATAAAAAGTTCCCAGGTCCTAAGAAAAAAGGGTGGTTCAGTTGAGAGGGTAGAATGGACATCTGTTTTTCAAATCTGCCCATCAATTCTTTTCTCCTCTTCTTCTACCAACAGCGACCCTCTCCTTTAGAGAACTTCCCCAACTCTACTCCATTTGGTTGTCATTCAGCTGCCAATTATAGTACCATACTTCCTTGTCACAGGGGGAGCTTGAGACTCGGACCTAGCCAATTGTAGAGTCCCATCCTTCTGGCCACAGTGGTTGTCCCAGTAATGGGCATATGACAAGTCATTTCAACAAGTGACCTTCCTTTAGATTTTATTTACAGCTATGTGCTGCAAAAATGATGTTTTGGTCAATGGTGGACCAAATATACAATAATGGTCCCATAAAATTATAATGAAGCTGAAAAATTCCTATCACTTAGTGACACTATAGCCATTGTAAGTCACAGCGCAGCACATTAATCACATGTTGGTGGTGATGCTGGTGTAAACAAACCCACTGTGCTGCCAGTTATATAAAAGTATAGCACATACAATTATATATAGTACATAATACTTGCTAGTGATAATAAATGACTGTGTTACTGGTTTATGTATATAAATGCTGACATACTTTTATTTTATTTTAGAGTGTACTCTTTCTACTTATTAAAAAAAAAAAAAGTTAACTGTAAGACAGCCTCAGGGAGGTCCTTCAGTAAGTATTCCAGAAGAAGACATTGTTGTCATAGGTGATGACAGCTCCAGGCCTATTATTGCCTCTGAAGGCCTTCCAGTGAGACAACATATGAAAGTGGAAGGCAGTGATATTAATGATCCTATCTCTGTGTAGGCCTAGGCTAAGGCGTGTGTGTTCGTGTCTTCATTTTTAAGAAAAAAGTTTAAAAAGTTAAATAAAATGTTAAAATAGGAAAAGTTGTTTGGGGGCAGTGGCTCATGCCTGTAATCCCAACACTTTAGGAGGCCAAGGTGGGCAGATCACGAGGTCAGGAGATCGAGACCATCCTGGCTAACACAGTGAAACCCCGTCTCTACTAAAAATACGAAAAAAAAAATAGCCGGGCGTGGTGGCGGGCGCCTGTAGTCCCAGCTACTCAGGAGGCTGAGGCAGGAGAATGGCCTGAACCCAGGAGGCGGAGCTTGCAGTGAGCCGAGATTGCACCACTGCACTCCAGCCTGGGCAACAAAGCGAGACTCCATCTTAAAGAAAAAAAAAAAGGAAAAAGTTTATAGAGTAAGGATATAAGGGAAAAAAACATTTTTGTACAGCTGTACAATGTGTGTTTCAAGCTAAATGTTATTACAAGAGTAAAGAAGTTTTTTAAAATTGAAAAGTGTATATAGTTAAAAGTTACAGTAAGCTAAGGTTAATTTATTTTGAAGAAAGAAAAAAATTAAAATGTAGTATAGCCTAAGTGTACAGTGTTAATAAAGTCTACAGTCATGTGCAGTAATTTCCTAGGCCTTCACATTCACTCACCACCCACTCACTGACACCCAGAGCAATTTCCAGTCCTGCAAGCTCCATTCATGGTAAGTGCCCTATACAGGTGGATCACTTTTTATCTCTTATACCATATTTTCATTGTACCTTTTCTATGGTTAGATAGGTTTAGATACACAAATAGTTGCCATTGTGCTACAAATGCCTGCAGTATTCAGTACACTAACATGATATACAGGTTTAAGCCTAGGAGCAATAGGCTATACACATAGCCTAGCTGTGTAGTGGGCTATTCTACCTAGGTTTGTGTAAGTACACTTTATGATGTTTGCACAATGATGAAATTACCTAAGAACACATTTCTCAGAACCTATCCCCATGTTAAGCAACACACAACTGTATTTCACAGTCTGAAAAAAATCCAAACTCTCAAGCATTTCAGGTAAGGGATACTCAACTTGTATAGATAGATTAAAAGTTAAAATATGAGAAAATACATAGCATGGCAACTCAAAGCTAGACTGACTATATTAACATTAGACAAAGTAGACTTCAGAACAAGAACTATTACCAGGAGTAAAAAGCCACATTATATAATGATAAGAAGGTTGATTCCCAAAGGTAGCATCACAATCCAAAGGTATATGCACATAATAACAGATGCTAAAGCATAAACTAGTATTACTAAAAGTCATATCCACAAGTATACTGGAACATTTAAACACTCCTCTCTCTCTAATCAATAGAACAAGTATACAGAAAATCAGTAAGGATACAGAAGACCTGAATGACACTATCAACCCATTTGATGTAATTGCCTAATTTAAAGAGCACTCCATCCAACAAAATTATTTTCAAGTGCACGTGGAATATTCACAAAAGTAAACCATATTTCTAGGTGATAAATAGAGAAATGCAAATCAAAACCACAATGAGATACCATCTCACACCAGTTAGAATGGTGATCATTAAAAAGTCTGGAAACAACAGATGCTGGCGAGGATGCGGAGAAACAGGAATACTTTTACACTGTTGGTGGGAGTGTAAATTAGTTCAGCCATTGTGGAAGACAGTGTGCCGATTCCTCAAGGATCTAGAACCAGAAATACCCATTTGACCCAGGAATCCCATTACTGGGTATATACCTAAAGGATTATAAATGGTTCTACTATAAAGACACATGCACATGTATGTTTATTGCAGCACTATTTACAATAGCAAAGACTTGGAACCAACCCAAATGCCCATCAGTGATAGACTGGATAAAGAAAATGTGGCACATATACACCAAGGAATACTATGCAGCCATAAAAAGGAATTAGTTCATGTCCTTTGCAGGGACATGGATGAAGCTGGAAACCATCATCCTCAGCAAACTAACACAGGAACAGAAAACCAAACACCTCATGTTCTCACTCATAAGTGGGAGCTGAACAGTGATAACACATGGACACAAGGAGGAGAACATTATACACCAGGGCCTGTTAGGGGGTGGGGGAAAGGGGAGGGAGAGGATTAGGACAAATACCTAATGCATGCGGAGCTTAAAACCTAGATGACAGGTTGATAGGTGCAGCAAACCATCATGGCACGTGTATACCTATGTAACAAACCTGCAAGTTCAGCACATGTATCCCAGAAGTTAGAGTAAAAAAAAAAAAAGAAAGAAAGAAATCATAAGCCAGTTGTGGTTAAAGATAATAACCCCATGAAAAATAAAATTTATATAATTATATTTAAAAAAGAATTGACTGGTGACGGGTTGATCACTTGAAGTCAGGAGTTTGAGACCAGCTTGGCCACATGGTAAAACCCTGTCTCTACTAAAAATACAAAAATTAGCTGGGCATGGGGGTGCACTGCTGTAGTCCCAGCTACTCAGGAGGCTAAGGCAGGGGAATCGCTTAAACCTAGGAGGCGGAGGTTGCAGTAAGCAGCGATCACGCCATTGCACTTCCTCCAGCCTGGGCAACAGAGGAGACTCTGTCTCAAAGAAGAATTGAAATCATACAGAGTATGTTCTTGGACCACAATGGAATAAAATAGAAATTAATG
>NW_016830546.1:234874-243804 GCF_001698545.2 Rhinopithecus bieti
TTTTTTTAAATAGCCAGGCATGATGTCTACTCGAGAGCCTGAGGTGAGAGGATAACTTGAGCCTGGGAGGTCAAGGCTGCAGTGAGCTGTGATTGTGCCTCTGCACTCCAGCCTGGACAACAGAGCAAGACCCTGTCTCTTAAAACAAACAAACAACGACAACAACAAATACCCTTTGGTTGTAAGCAATGGAAACCCACAGGCTGGCTGAAGCATTCAAAGGGATGGAAGAGATGGGCACAGTGTCTCACATCTGTAATCCCAGCACTTAGGGAGGCAGAGGCAGGAGGATAGCATGAGCCCAGTAGTTTGAGACCTGCCTGGGCAACATAGCAAGACTCCCCTCTCAAAAAACAAACAAACACACACACACACACACACACATAAAGGGATGGAAGGATCAGAAGAACCAAGACGTAGGAAGCGCAGGGACCCACAGCAGCAGTGGGTAGGTCTTCACTTCAGGACACACTGTCACTAATGTACGCACCACAATTCTCAGACTCTTTGCTTCTCTGTTTTGAGTTTCAGGTTTCTGAGTGAGTATAATTGCACCAACTTCGGTTGGCTCTCTACCTCTGGATCAATTAGCGGCAGCCAAGGGATGAATGCCCTAAATCTGAGAAGGCCACTGGGGCTTTGTCCTTGTGCACTGAAGCCATTCACAACAAAGGGGGAATTGTGTGCTAGGCAGTGGCCCCAAGAGATGTGTATTGTAAGCAAAAAGGTTGCACAGATTCTCTTCTACATGAGCTCACCATCAGGATATGAGGACAACACAGAGTTTGGTGTCATTCTGATTTCCGCGCCCCAGTCTCTTTAATACCCCAACAGGTTTTTGTCTAAGGCCTAAGAGAAATTAGTCTCATCTTCATGTTCATACTTTTACAATTTGTTTAAGCTACAAACAAAATATCATACACACTCTCATTCAGTCCTTTACCTAAAAGATAATAATTCTAAATGCTTAGGGTGGTCCTTAAGATGTTACTACTCTGCTCAAAAACTTACAAGAAAAAAAAACATATAGTGCATTGCACTCCAGCCTGGGTGACAGAGCAAGACCCTGTCTCAGAAAGCAAAAACAAAAACTTACAGAGGCTCTCTATTACCTACCATATTAAAACATGTAAGAATTTAGTTACTTATCAAATAGCCTTTCCTTCCTTTCCCAACTCCTTTTTTATTAAACATTAGTTGAGCATACAGTATTCTCTTTTTTTAAGTATTATTTTTTAGCATAATTTTACACGACAGCACAGCTTCGCTGCTGGAAGTGAAAGATTGTTTCTTGTTATGTTGCCCAGGCTGGTCTCAAACTCCTGGGCTCAAGTGACCCTCTCACCTCGCTCTCATAAAATGCAAGGATTACAGGTGTGAGCCACCATACCCAGCCAGAACAATATTCTCTATTTTCTAGACATTAACATGGTGGTAACTGTATTTGTCAATCTTATAAGCCCAAAAACTTATGGTCATAAATATCTGAACTCAGACCACCCCAGAATATTTTTGGCATATGTTTGCCATAGCCAAAGAATATGCAAAAAAAAAAAAAAAAAAAAAAGTTGAAAACAGTCCCTGGCTTATAAAGACAGCTAAAAGTGGTACAGGCTAGGGCCAGGTGCAATGGCTCATGCCTGTAATCCCAACACGTTGGGAAGTCAAGGTAGGGGGATCATCTAAGATCAGGAGTTCAAGACCAGCCTGGCCAACATGGCGAAACCCCGTCTCTACTAAAAATACAAAAATTAGCCGAGTGTGGTGGCACATGCCTGTAATCCCAGCTATTCAGGAGGCTGAAGCAGGACACTCGCTTGAACCTGGGAGGCGGAGGTTGCAGTGAGCCACGATCAAGCCACTGCACTCCAGCCTGGGCAACAGAATGAGACTCTGTCTCAAAAAAAAAGAGTGGTACAGGCTGCTCTCTAGCAACCGTTTCACCTTGTTAGAGTCCCAGCTGCCTCCAGACTAACCTTATTCAATCCCGCCTTGCTTTTTCTTCTGCTATTCCTTTGACCTTGAAAATCTTACCTTGTGCATCATTCTGTGTCCTCCACTTGCATAAAGTAAACTACCTCCAAAAAGTTTGAACTTTCTAACCTCTCCATTCTCTGAATAACATAGTAAAAGCTGTCTCTCCTCAACACGAGAAAAACTGCATGTAATTAAAAAATGAAATTGATAATTTTGATATGACTTTTAACGTTTTAATATCAACAATAATTTAAATGGTCATTATGCATTCCTTAACCCAAGTACCTCCCTTCATGAAGTAATCTGTCTCTCCCACCTTAGAACTTCCATTGCATTTCATTCCTCTATTGCGCACAACTGATTTTCTCTTTTGTAGTATGATTATGGTTCTCTGTCAATGCTTGTCCTCTATGAGATTATAGTTCTTTGAGGGAAAGTACTGTGTCTTACTCTTATTTGCACCCTTTCTAGTTCTCAGCACAATGCCTGGCATGCTACAGATGCACAATGTACTTTTGTGTGTGTGTGTGTGACGGAGTTTTGCTGTCACCCAGGCTGGAATGCAGTGGTGCGATCTTGGCTCACTGCAACCTCTGCCTCCTGGGTTCAAGAGATTCTCCTGCCCCAGCCTCCTGAGTAGCTGGGAACACAGGCACATGCCACTGCACCCGACTAATTCTTGTTTTTAGTAGAGGTGGGGTTTCACTATGTTGGCCAGGCTGGTCTCGATCTCAGGTGATTCACCTGCCTCGGCCTCCCAAAGTGCTGGGATTACAGGCATGAGCCACTGCGCGTGGCCACAATATACTTTTTTTGAATGAAGGAAGGAATTAACCGACAGAGATTTATATGATGATGTTACAACCTCCTTTTCCATATAAGCCCATCAGACGGCCTAGAAATAAAACACTTACTAAAACCAGTTCAGAGAAGCCTATCAGTGAAACTGTTGGTATGATGTAATTCTAAAGAAAGTTAGGGGACCCCCAGACTATATGGATAGCTCACTCTGCTTTTTAGCGCTAGTTTCACAAGCAAAATAACCATAGTGTCTCTTGAGAAATAAGCACTCATTTTAGAACTAATAAGTACTAAATTTAGAACTCCATATATTAATGGTTTATAGACTTTCCTTTCTCAGTGACAGTACTGAGAAATAGGAGCTTGCGGTATGAAATCAGAATACCTGGATTTCAGTCTCACCTCCATTTCATATAGCCATGTGACCTTGGGCGAGTTGTTTAACCTCTCTGTGCCTCAGTTTCATCACTGGCAAAATGTTGAAACTAACAGTACACTCCCTCAAAGGGATGATGTGAAAATTAATGACAATATATTTATACCGTTTAGAATAGTACCTGGCACTTTGTGTTTTAAAGTGATAGAAATATACCATACTTACCTTATATCCCCTATTGGTAAATTCCACATTAAGGGCAAAATTTCTTTTTCATATCCCACCAGGTTACCTAGCACAGTATGTAACAAATACTAGACGCTCAAAAAATGACGTGCATTATATTTGAGGTAAATAAATTGAATGCACAAGAAAATGAAGGTATTTTTAAAATGTAAATGCAATTAATATAAATTAAAGGGATCTCGGCATATCATTTGCATATCTTCAGTTTTTCCTTATAATTAGTTGCTGGGTGTCTTACGATTTGATCTTTTTCTTGCCCTCTTCAAAGCATGTAGTTTAGTGTAATGCACATTATAGCCCTCAGAATTGCTGGCCTTCTGACAAGTTAGCTGTTTGGATAGTGTGAGGGATGAGGTTGCTGCAGCAAAAAGTGGGTTACACGACAGCACAGCCTCGCTGCTGGAGATGAAAAACCAATAATCCCAGAAAACAGCGCATAGGGTAGGCTGGGCCAGCCGAGGACTATGTGAAGGCTCCTTGGGACCCTCCGGAGGCCAGTAGGGTACTGCAAAGGTGAGTGCCCCAGTGCCAGGGTCGTGAGCCCGGAGCCCTGCGGGCACGGCTGGTAGGACCCGCTGGATGAGTCATTCTCCCCACCCCAGGCACGTGCTGGTGGCAGCATCTACCCGGACCCCGCCTTCGCCCCGGCGCGGAACGCAAGCGGTGAGCGGCCCCAGCCCCCCCGCGGCGCCCCCTCTGGGCCGCCTCCTCCGGGCGGGCACTGTCCTTGCCGCAGTCGGCCGCTGGCGCAGTCCCCGCGCCGCAGTGCCGGGCGCTCGTGGGGGGCGCCCACGGGCACCTGGGCAGTCTGCTCATCGGAGCCTGCCGCCGTCCTCCAGCATTCCCACGGTGCCCCACNCACTCATAAGTGGGAGCTGAACAGTGATAACACATGGACACAAGGAGGAGAACATTATACACCAGGGCCTGTTAGGGGTGGGGAAAGGGGAGGGAGAGGATTAGGACAAATACCTAACGCATGCGGAGCTTAAAACCTAGATGACAGGTTGATAGGTGCAGCAAACCATCATGGCACGTGTATACCTATGTAACAAACCTGCAAGTTCAGCACATGTATCCCAGAAGTTAGAGTAAAAAAAAAAAAAGAAAGAAAGAAATCATAAGCCAGTTGTGGTTAAAGATAATAACCCCATGAAAATAAAATTTATATAATTATATTTAAAAAAGAATTGACTGGTGACGGGTTGATCACTTGAAGTCAGGAGTTTGAGACCAGCTTGGCCACATGGTAAAACCCTGTCTCTACTAAAATACAAAATTAGCTGGGCATGGGGTGCACTGCTGTAGTCCCAGCTACTCAGGAGGCTAAGGCAGGGGAATCGCTTAAACCTAGGAGGCGGAGGTTGCAGTAAGCAGCGATCACGCCATTGCACTTCCTCCAGCCTGGGCAACAGAGGAGACTCTGTCTCAAAGAAGAATTGAAATCATACAGAGTATGTTCTTGGACCACAATGGAATAAAATAGAAATTAATGACAGAGAAATATCTGTGAAAAACCTAAAATACTTGGAAACTAAACAAGACACCACTAAATAGCCCATGTGTCAGAGAATAAGTCTCCAGGGAAACATGAAAATATTTTTAATTTAGTGAAATTTAAATATATCAAAATTTGGGAATGTTTATATCAATAAAGAAGAATATTATGAAATTAGATAGTGGTGATGATTGCACAACACTGTGAATGTATTAAAAACCACTGAATTGTACCCTTTAAAAAAGTGAATTTTATAACATGTGAATTATATTTCGATTTTAAAAAAGAAAAGAAGAAAGATCTTGGGACCAAAAGGCTAAGCTTCCACCTTAAACTAAAAACAAAAGGGCAAACAAAACCCAAAGCAAACATAAGGAGGAAAATTAAAAAGGTAAAGTAGAGTTTAATAAAATTATCAGCAGAAAATCAATAGAGAAAATCAATTAAAATACAAAAGCTGATTCTTTGAAAAGACCAAGAAAATTGACAAACTTCTAGCTAGACTAAGAAAAAAAGAAAAAGACACAAATTACCAATATCTGGAATGAAATAACGGATATTCATGAATGAAATAAGGTCTGTGGGACAGATATTAAAGGGATAATGAGGAAACATTATGAACAATTATATGCCTATTATATTAGTTTTATATTGTTCCTTAACAAATTACCACAAACATAGTACAATACACTTATAATCTCACACTTTCTGTGGGTCAAGAGTTCATGCATAGCTTACCCGGGTGCTATGTTTAGGGTCTCATAAGGCTGCAACTAAGGTTTTGGCTGGCCTGTATTCTCATATGGGGGTTTGACTAGTGGGTAGGCGGAATAATGGTCTCTCAAAGATGTCAATGTCCCAATCCTCAGGACTTGAGAATATGTTATAGTACAAGGCGACCATATGGCAAAAGGGTCTTTGCAGATATAATTAAGTTAAGGATCTTGAAATGGGAAGGTTATTTTGGATTATATGGTGGGCTCAATATACTCATAAGTGTCTCTATAAGAGAAAGAGATAGGCAAGAGATTCAAAGAACGAGATGTAACAATAGAAGTCAGAGTGATGTAATGTGAGAAAGATTCAACCATCTACTGCTGGCTTTGAAGACAGAGGAAGGGGCCACAAACCAAATTATACAGGTGGCCTCTAGAAGCTGGAAAAGACGAGAAATGGGTTCTTCCCAAGAGCCTCCAGAAGGAATAGAGCCCTGCTGATGCCTTGATTTTATCCTCCATAGGACTCATTTTGAACTTCAGACCCCTAGAATTGTGACATAATAAATTTGTGTCATTTTAAGCCACTAAGTTTGTGATAATTTGTTACAGCAGCAATAGGAAGTTAATATAATTGAGGAACATTCCACTTCAAAGCTCACTCAGATTGTTTGCATAATCTATTTTGTTGTGTCTGTAAGACTGAAGGCTCTGGATTCTTGCTGGCTATTGGCTGGAGGCCACCCTTGGCTCCTTGAGGCTTTCTTAACCTAACAAAGAGCTTCTACAACAAAACTTAAAACCAACATCATATTTAATGTTGAAAACTAAATGCTTTCCCCTGAGATTGGATGTTTGCTTTCACCACTCCTATTCGACATCATGCTAGAAATCCCAGACAGTGCAATAAAGAAAACAAATAAATAAAAAGCATAGAGATTGGCAAGTAATAATTAAAACACTCTCTGTTCACAGAGAACACAAATGTCTGCATGAAAAATCCCAAATAATCTACACAAAAGCTCCTAGAACGAATATGTGAGTTTAGCAAGGTCACAGGATACAAGGGCAAAACAAAAATCAAGTATACGTCTATATACTAGCAATTTGGACAAACTATAAAAACTGCACAAACGATGTGCAGGATCTATATACAGAAAACTATGAAACACCAATAAAAGAAATCATAGGAGACCTAACTAAATGGGGAGATATGCCATATTCATGGATTTTATTTTTTATTTTATTTTTTATTTTTTGAGACGGAGTCTCGCCCTGTCGCCCAGGCTGGAGTGCAGTGGCCGGATCTCAGCTCACTGCAAGCTCCGCCTCCCGGGTTTACGCCATTCTCCTGCCTCAGCCTCCCGAGTAGCTGGGACTACAGGCGCCGCCACCTCGCCCGGCTAGTTTTGTATTTTAGTAGAGACGGGGTTTCACCGTGTTAGCCAGGATGGTCTCAATCTCCTGACCTCGTGATCCGCCCGTCTCGGCCTCCCAAAGTGCTGGGATTACAGGCTTGAGCCACCGCGCCCGGCCATATTCATGGATTTTAAGAGTCAACATTAAGATGACAGTTTTTTCCCAAACTAAAGATTTAGCGCAGTGCCAATTAAAATGCCAGCAGGATTTTTTCATACAAATCAAAAAACTAATTCTAAATTTTATATCCAAAGACAAAGGAACTAGAATACCCAAAATTATTTCAAAAAAGAAGAACAAAGAGGACTCACACTACTTGATTTTAAGACTTACTAAAAAGCTATACTAATGAAGATGACCATGTAGTATGGGCAAAAGGACAGAGACATAGATCAACACAGCAGAAGAGAGAGTGCAGGAATAGACCCACACAAAAATTGCCAATTTATTTTTTAACAGCTTTATTGAAGTAGAATTGCCATACAAAGAACTACATATATTTAATGTATACTCTTTGATGAATCTGTACATATGCAAATACCTGTGATCAAGGCCAGTTGATATCTAAAAAAGGCATAGAGGCCACTCAATGAAGAAAGTCTTTTTAACAAAGGGTGCTAAAACAACTGGACATCCATATACAAAATCAGGAATTTCAATCTATACCTCATACATTACACAAAATTAATTAAAAATAGATCATAAACCTAAGTGTAAATAATAAAAGTATAAACTTCATTTCTTCTGTAAAAGATAGGACAAAATCTTTTGTGATCATGGGTTGGGCAAAGAGTTCTTAGATAAGACACTGAGGGCACAACCCATAAAAGACAAGATTGATAAACTGGACTTCATCAAATTAAAAACTTTGCTCTGCAAAAGACACTGTCAAGAGAATGAAAGGACAAACTACAGATTGGGAGCAAATTTTTGTAAAACACATAGTTCACTGCAGCCTCGAACTCCTGAGCTCAGGCAACCCTCCACCTCGGTCTCCTGAGCAGCTAGGCATGTGCCACCAATCCTGGCTAATTTTTCTTTTTTATCTTTTATTGTAGAGACAGGGGTCTTGCTATGTTGACCAGTCTGGTCGCAAACTCTTGGCCTCAAGTGATCCTCTGATCTTGGCCTCCCAAAGCACTGGGATTATAGATGTGAGCCACCGCATCCAGCCTTATACTCAGGATTTTTTTTTTTTTTGAGACGGAGTCTCGCTCTGTCCCCGGGCTGGAGTGCAGTGGCCGGATCTCAGCTCACTGCAAGCTCCGCCTCCCGGGTTTACGCCATTCTGCTGCCTCAGCCTCCCGAGTAGCTGGGACTACAGGTGCCAGCCACCTCGCCTGGCTAGCTTTTGTATTTTTTAGTAGAGACGGGGTTTCACCGTGTTAGCCAGGATGGTCTCGAACTCCTGACCTTGTGATCCGCCCGTCTCAGCCTCCCAAAGTGCTGGGATTACAGGCTTGAGCCACCGCGCCCGGCTATACTCAGGATTTTTAAGTGCCAATCCTAATAACAAAGAAGCCCAGGGCTTGTGTTTCTTTGGTAGAACAGGTATTAAGGGATTGTTACAGTGAAGATACAAGCTCTGAATAGATGTCAACACCATTTTAGTATTGTTTACTGCACCAGGAGATTCCAATTTAGAACGAGATTCTTCATCTACAGTTTGGTGACTCTATTTCAACCCTATCACTGCACTCCAGCCTGGGTGACAGAGCGAGACTCTGTCTCAAAAAAAAAACAACAACAACAACAAAAATCCCTTTAGGCTAGGTGTGGTGGTTCACACCTGTAATCTCAGTGCTTTGAGAGGCCAAGGTGGGAAGATCAATTGAGGCCAGGAGTTTGAGATCAGCCTGGGCACCAGTGAGACCCCCATCTCTACAAAATATATATA
>NW_016830546.1:248074-253150 GCF_001698545.2 Rhinopithecus bieti
CGCGCCGCCTGCTGCCGGCGCTCGGCCCAGCACGCCGGCTCTCGGGCTGCCGTGGGCAGCGCGGGGCCCGCGGTGTAGAGTCCGCCGCCCCGGAGCCGCGTCCCGCACCCGGACGGTCCCGGTAAGCGGGGGCGGGGGCGGCGGGGACCGGGCCGTCACCTGAGGGGCGGGTCTGCGGCCGCGGACAGTCCTCCGGGACTCTGAGGTGCTTGTGTGGGAGCTGCTTCCAAAGTGGCCCCCGTGTCATTGGATGAACCCCGAGTGACTGCTGCCTCTACGCCTTGGGGAAGTCCCTGAGGTGCTGTGAGGAGCCGCCCCCATAAAGACCCCCTGTGGGAATGGACTCCTGGGGCGCTGTCTGCATTTGCTGCCATGGGGAAACCCAGCGTGGAGGGGACTGGCCCCAGAGAGCCCTTCCGTGTCACTGTGGGAGAAGGCACAAGGGTGGTCTCTGGAGCTGGCTCAATGGAAGACCACCTGGGAACATAGGGGAGCCGCAGGAGCCTCGAGGTAGTGGAGCCCCCAAAGGGCTCCCTAGAAAAGGAGGCCCTGAGACTGTGCCCTAGAACTGTGGGAAGCAACCTCTGACTGGGGAGGGGGGATCCTGCCATGGGATCTATGAGTGACTTCCCACGGCTCCAAGGACTTTGGCCTCGACCTCCCTGTAGGGTTCCATATGCCCTCACTTGTCTCCCCACACCGTGGCCCAGAGATAGGGGCCTTCTGGGGCTGCAGCCTCTTTCCATTCCCCTCTTCCCCTATTCGGATTTTTCTTCTCCATGGTAGCCCAGTTGCTTCATGCTGCATTTTAGTGGAGGTAGAAACTGCTGCGAGTGCACAGGGCCCGCAAGCGGGGGAAGAGGACCAGTGAGGCCTCTCAAGCAAAGATAGGAGATTTGAGCCCCTGGGTTTGACCGTCCAGAAGGAAGCAGTAAGATCAGGTGGAATAACAGATTTTGGCAGGTACTGGAGGGAAAGGCCTTTGAAGGAAGGAATAAAGGATGTATAGGATTGTTGAGCACCAGTGCGCTCGGCACTATACCAGGTATGTTTAAACATCTCATATAACTCTTACAACAGCTTTGTGAAATTATCCCCTTCTAAACATTGAGCCTCAGAGGGATTTAGCAGTTTACCCAAGGTCACAAAGCTGATGAAAAACATAGTCATAAAATGTTTTTCAAATTTTATTTGGGAAAAAGTACTAAGGAGAAGCAGAAGAAAGAATAGATATTTGTTAATAAGTTGCACTAAGGTGCCTGCTGAGCATAGGGTTTTGCAATGGTACATGCTCAGTAAATGTGATGATTAAATAAGTGGATGAGGACAGTTTAAGTGGCCATGAGATTGCTGCAGGAACTGATTTCCACAGAATCCCCAGATTTCAGGGTGTGGCTTCCTTCACTGGCAGTCCCATTTCATGATGACTTGGGGTGGCTCTGGACCTCATTGAAGCCTCTGGGTGTGGTTTTTGACAGGGCTTGCTCTGGGGATCTAGGGGGACCCTTCTGCAGATGGAGTGTCCCAAGGCCACCCTCCCTGCTACAGAATACTTGAAGGAGAGAAAGGAGAGACAGGGACACTTTTAGGAAGCACGATCCACACTGTCCTTGTGGCCCTCTGACTACATGCACCAGTGGACAATGGTCCACAGATAGCACACAGGACACTTTTGCCCAAGAGTACCTCTGCATGAGGGGGAGGAGGGCGGGAAAGGTGCAGAGCCAAGGAAGGCTCACTGGGAGTCTGTTAGGGGGAGCGCAAAGGGTCTGCGCCAGACATAGTGTTGCCTCCTCATCTCGCCCCCTCGATGTTTTCATTCCAGCTGTATCCCAAGAGTTCAACTTTGAGCCCAAGGATGGATTCTGGTTTCTTGTCCAAAAATGGAGTGGTGAGAGGGCCAAGCAATGATATTCATTACAGAGCCATTCCGGAAAGGTTTTCCTGCTCCCCTTCCCTGCTTTCTTTCACACAGTCAAACCTAGTTAAATCCTCCTTGAATAGAAGCGGCTTCCTTTGGCTTCTGGAATTACATAGTGAGAAGAGAGACCAAGCTAGTGGGAAAACAGAACAACATAGTTTACCAGTTGTTAAATTTTTTTTTTTTTAACTCATTTATGCTACCTTGTGCGCAACTCAGTGGAGTAAATTCTGACAAAGATTTATGTTGGTTAGGACCTCCCCGTTGTAAAGTTGTTTACAATCCTCCTTTCAGTTCAAACCCACCTCATCTGCTCAACAGATCAAAATAAATAGGTAAGCATATTTTTAAAGAAAGTCAGAAGGACCAAACCTGAAGATACGATCTTTGTTCCAGCTCACTGATTTGTCTTTGAGGTTTTATTCCTAAATTGGTCTTTTGTTGAGGGTGCTTATTATCACACCCACTCATGACCCTGGAAAAATCACTAAATGGATCCAGGCTCTCCCCTAATCTTGGATCTTGGATATCACCTTCCCTATGTCCAGCATTGGGTAAAAATTAAGGTTTCAAAATTCTAAGAATACTGCCTAACTCTCCCTAGTCACAGCATGAGTCTGCAAATCAGATCATTCCAGAATGTGCATGAAAGATGTCACCAGGTGGCCTTAATCTTCTCAAAAATGCTCTCTCCAAAGGGAAATAAAAGGGGAGAGAATGGCTCACCCAGTTTCATTTGAGTGTGCCCAAATGTGTCTGGATTTTACTGTCTGGATTTCTCAACCTTTGATCTTTTCACATATTCTCCAGTCTTCTAACATTGTCTTCTTCTAACATTTGCCATTCCTTTTCCTCAAACATGGATAGTAAGACCTTCCCAGGCCCATTTCCCCCACTCTGCAATTTTTTCCACTATACCTGTTCCTAAGTGGATCACATTTATGCAAATATAGTTTCCCTTCTCTTTAGCTACAGAATCTATTATCTTTTAGTCCCACATGCTTCTCTCCAGCAGTGCTGCTTGGCTTCTGCTATCTTCATGTCCCAACTTGATTTATTCATTTCTGATGGGAATATCATTATCCATTCCACCCCTCAATCTTAATGACCAAATTCTGACAGGAATTGCTTACTAGCTTTGGACCAAGAAACAAAGACCATCAGTGTCCAGCTGGAGACATGATTATTTTTCCATTAGCACATCCCCCTCCATTCTCTCCCCTTTTCCAGCAATCCCCTCAGAGACTCACTTACATTTACTAAGTGCTACTTACTTGCCAGGCACTATGCTAGATAAATATGAGTTTCTTGCCCTTGAGGAGTTCACATAGAATCAGTCTGCATTCTCTAATAATTCACTATAAAGAGTAGGAAAAGTAAGGGGGAAATTATGGCATTACAGAATATCTACAGGAACCAATGTAGAGTATGCCTTTTCCCAAGCATCACTGAAACTCAGCTGCTGTGCTATGCCTCCCCTGGCAGCCACATTCAGCCCTCCTGCCAGTGCCCTGCCAAAATTACTTTTGCCCATTATACTCTGAGTGTAAACTGACCACATTTTTGCCTTCCTATGATAGTAATGACAGAACCTTTTATTTGGATAGCATGTTACAGTTTATGAATCCCTTTTAGATATATGTTGGCTCTTTGGTTTTGAGAAATGCTTCATCTTACTGGGGTCCTCTCACTAAAACAGAACTGTGTGGGCTAATTGGCTCGCTCTCTTTTTGTATGTTTGTTTTTTGAGGCTTAGGAGTCTCCCAGAGGGAAAGCCCCAATGATTCACTGCAATCACCACCTACTAGCTCTTAGGTTGCGAAGGAGTTTCCTGTTGGGTCCTAAGGCCAAACAATGCACTCATTGGTCAGTGCTGGAACTTGTCAGGGCAGTCCCTCTTCCTGGCCTCGGCAAATCCAATTCTCTGGGGTTTTCTTCCTCCCTGAAACTCAAATACATATCCTCTTCTAACAAATATTTTAAGCATACTATCTCAAACCAGTTTTTTGGACTGATGCTAATTCTTATGTGAAGACACATTTCCTTGCCTATTTCTATCTAGCCCCCAGGCTGGCTTCATACCATCTAAGTCATGATGGAGTCCCCATATAGCTCCATGCCTTGGCATGTGCTGTTATCTCTTCCTGGAATGCTTTTTTTTTTTTTCCTTATCCACTGATGTAACTCCTACTCATATTCAAAATTTAGCTCAAGCAACACCTTTTTTTTTTTCAGTCCTACACTTATGCCCCCTGCACATGCACATACTCACTGCATTCTCACGGCTGAATGTGCTTCCATTTGTTCATTCTATCATCAGTTATTAAGCACCTGATCTGTGCCTGATGCATAGTAGGCTGCACTTGGCAAATGTTTGGAGAATCAGCAAAGAATCAGCAAAGAAGTAAATGGTGATAATTAAGGTGTAATAATTGCATTACATCTGTGTTTCAGGGAACCAGAGCAGAAAACAGGGAGTGCCTCTCCATCTTGCTGAAAAGCTCTGCTTGCTAAGTGCAATCTCACCAGCCAATCACTGATGGTATGATGTTCCTTAACTGTTGCTCTGCCTCTGTGGGAAGTCAGCACTGTGGCTTTTAATGAAGATTCAGGCCCTAAGAGGCTAAAATCATGCCATAATTTTGCTCTCATATATATTAGAACTTTGTGAGCTTTCAGTAAATGTTAAACAGCAGCAGGATGCCTTGTAGTCTTGAGCTGAGGCCAGAAAGAGTTTTTCTGTCTTTAGTCTTTCTGTTCCTTGGAAACCCCAGAAAAGCCCCATGTAGTTGTGACTGTGTCATCCTGAATAAACAGGCTGAATGGAGAGAGATGGGGAGGTACCAGGTAGACCCTTTCAGGGTCTACAAACATGAATACTAAAATTAGTTTCTAGGATACTGCCAGGTGACAAAATGTCTGAGTAGAACAGGCTCCGAGAGCACTGTAGTGAGACACTGGATTCCTAAAGCAACGGCCAGTCACTGGAGAAAAATCGGACCCCTTGGGGCTTGGATTTCCTCAAAGACCCACAAGAGAACTCTTTTTGATGGTTTTTTTGCTTACAATCTTGGGGTTGATGCTGATGTTCACGGTAAGCTCAGAGTCTGTGCTATGCATTCAGCATTTTTTTTTTTTTTTTTTTTTTTTTTTTT